>NC_138369.1:165988513-166028483 GCF_054177405.1 Leptonychotes weddellii | reverse complement strand
ATTTTAGAGAGAGAAAGAGAGCGTGAGCAGGAGGAGCAGAGGGAGAGAATCCCAAGCAGACTCCGTGCTGAGTGTAGAGCCTGATGCAGGGCACAATCTCATGACCCCAAGATCATGACTTGAGCCGAAACCAAGAGTTGGATGCTCAACTGACTGAGCCACCCAGGCACTCCTCACAGCTTTATAAGGACACTGATCATTTTTTTTTTTAGACACAGCCCCCTTCCCCCAACCCCCCTCCAAATCCAGGATGACCTCATTTTAACTAATTACCTCTAATACTAATCCATTTCCATATAAGGTCACATTCAGAAGTACTGGAGGTTAGGACTTCAACATACTTTTCTTGGTTCACAATTCAACCCATAACAAAAGGAAAACAAAATAAGACCTTTATAAGCGTCAGGTTTCATTCTTGAGCTTGGTAGATATTCTCAGCATTAAAACAAAGTTAAAATTAAATTAATGTGTATATATAACTAGGTGTATATATACACATGCATCTGTATATATGCTATGCTTTATTTCTGAATAGTACACACAGTTTTAATCATTAACATTTATTATTCTTCATTGAGATTTTATACCTAAATAATAATTTCTTTAGAAAAAGAGATTTTGAAGGCATCAACCCAGTTAAGAAACCAGTGGCATAAAACTGTATTACTTTTCTTCAAATTCCTAATTCAGAATAGCTTATAGTATTTATGCCAAAGCAGTTATTGCATAAATAACCTTTTGGTGACGTAAATTGTTACAGTTGGCCTACAAGAAGTGCAAAATCATTGTAGGAAAAACTGTTGGTGAGTGTATTTTGCAATTCTTTTTATCTATTCCATTTTGTTTTGTTTTCTTCTCCAGCTGAAAGCATTCATGGAAACAAAATTGTTTTTCTCATGCGAAATGATTAGTACTTTCTCACACTGACTTCCTGCCCTGTCTTGAGTAGAAAGCAATGCAGGAGTATCTAAATAGGAATCAAAAGTTCTTGGGAAAAGATGCAAAAGAAACAAGAGAACAACTGGTTACTATCTGATTCTCAGGGACATTCCCTTGTTCATTAAACTGCAAAAGCTAAAGCACCTGGGAAAATCTGCCTGGGCAGGCAGGGATGTGAACAATAATAGAAAATGCATTTCCATGTCTGCTGAGAGGGCTTGGAACTATTATATACTATGGCTGGAATGTGATCAAGGGAAATTCAAAGGAGAGATTATTTCAGACCCTTATAGCATAACGATAAAATGTAGAAAATAGATGAATGTGTCTGTCTTTTCAGGCCGAAAGTATCTATTTTGAAAAAAAACAAAATTTACCTATGCTGATTTAGAGAACACAAATGTGCCTCCCCAGAGTACTCTGCAATTATCCTTGTCAGGTGAGCCTTTAGAAATCAAGGATTACTGAAGAATACCTTGACTTGTGAGAGTGTGAGTATATGAGGGTGTGTGGTGCCCATCGGAACATACAGTGTGGAGACACGAATAGCCTACTCGAGGAAAAAAAAGAAAAAAAACACATTTTATATACAGCTTTCTTTCTTTTTTTATTTATTTGAGAGATAGAGAGAGAGCATGGTGGGGGGGTTTGGAGAGGCAGAAGCAGACTCCCTGCTGAGCGTGGAACCTGACACAGTGCTCCATCCCAGGACCCTGAGATCATGACCTGAGCCAAAGGCAGACACTTAACTGACTGAGCCACCCAAGCTCCCCCTTAAATACAGCTTTCTTAATTCAGTCCTTAATTCAGAAATAGATGGATACATAGGTGCTAGGTGTCAAAATTGAAGTACTAAGTCTCAGGGCACCTGGGTGGCTCAGTCGTTAAGCATCTGCCTTCTGCTCGGGTCATAGTCCCAAGGTCCTGGGATTGAGCCTTGCATCAGGCTCTCTGCTAGGTGAGAAGCCTGCTTCTCCCTTTCCCACTCCTCTTGCTTATGTACTCTCTCTCACTGTCTCTCTCTCTGTCAAATAAATAAATAAAATCTTCTAAATAAAAAAAAAAAAGTACTAAGTTTCTGCTGTGTTCCATTGCTACGATTGGAATCCCCCAATTTCCACTTGAGCACTTAAGATTCACTAGCATCCAGTGGTCAGACCAACTCTTCATTCGTCATCAAATTCAGGGAGCCCATTGTTGGGTGGCAGGGGAGCAGCTTAGATATTCTAGTGGCAAATGCACTAATTTGCAAGAATTGGAATGCAATTAAACTCCCCCCAAATTTAGAAGCCCTGGAAGGATTTATTTTATACAAAAGTTGCCGCAAATTTGACACCTGTAGAAAATTAGCTTCATTGATCACACATTTTGATTTTTTTGAGCTAGAGAGGAAAGGTGGTGAATAGGGGAAAATAAATCCATCCAGGTAATTAAAGTCAATGAATAAATTTGTCAGAATATGTTATTAAATGTTATAAATGCTATCTTGGGCTTGTATAGATGATGACAAGTGTCTGTATTTTATCAATAAATTCATTTGTGATAGTACTAGCCTTATGTAAGCATTGAGAAAGTTAGGAGCCTTTTTTTTTTAAGTTACAGACATAAAACTATGACCTGTGATCTGCTATTAGCTTTCATTTCAACCTAAAGATATATTTAAAGAAGCAAAGTGGTTTTGGTGTTCACAAAGCTTCAGGAGCTGCTCTCCTAACAAAGTGCTGTGCCTGTGTCCCACCCTCACCTCCTCTCAACTTAACTCTCTGTGCTTTCATCTCCCCACATTTTACATTTTTGGGAGGATCCAAGGGTTTTCATATGGACTCAGAGCTAAAATCTTCTTATCTGCATGTAGCATGACCTTGGCTTTTATTGTTTTTTTGTTTGTTTTCTGCTTAGGTTAGGTTATTGGTATTTTGTTTGTCTTAATTCTAGTGATTTGCTTATTTCTCAGATGATAACCTTTTCACTTCCATAGGCAAGCATTATTACTTTAAAATGCTATATTCCTCCATTTCTATCAGGCACCTTCTTTGATAATTTTGTGAGCTCTTTATGCTAATGCCTAGGTAGAATCTCAATAGCCAAATCAAATTTACTTTTCATTAGTGACCTTTTTAAAGTAGTGTTGCCAGATTAAAGGCAGGATGCCCAGTTAAATTTGAATTTAGGTAAACAACAAATAGGCTTTTTTTCTTAGTATGGGGACAAAATGTTTTCCATGGAACATAACTATATTAAAAAGTGTTTTTTTTTGTTCATCTTAAATTCAGTTTCACCTGTCATTCTGTTTCATTACTTTGAATATTATCTTATTTTCATCTGGCAACACTAGTTTAAAGGGGAAAAGTACTGAAAGTTAGTAGTTTAAAAATATTATACATCAAACTATCTTTAAAAATGTGTGTAACAGATGCAAATATCTTTTTAATGGTTGGGGGAAGGAGTAAAAATAAATTTAGGATCTTGTTAATGTTTATTCATTAATTCTTTTCCCAAATGTTCACTGAGTACCTAAAATGTCAGGCCCTAAAGGAGGAGCAAAACAAACATAATCTTTGCCTTCATGGAATTTATAACTTAATGGAAAAGAACATTAATCACAAAATCTCTCAAATACATAGTCAACTGTAGTAAGTACAAGGAAAGATACTGTTCATAGGACAGGGGGCCTAACTAATGGGTTGGGGGGGGGGTCAGGTAAAATTTCCTGAAGAAGTAAAATTTGGGCTAAAACCAAAGCCTTAAATGGGACTAAATTGGGCAAATGGCAGGTTAAAAAAATAGAAGTGGATTTCTAAGTAGAAAGGAATTAACAGGCATCTGTGGTTGAAATCCAATGAGCAGTAAATGTTGCTAAAAAGGCTGCAGAGGAGGTCTGTAAAAAGATAAAGTGGGACCCAGTAGGCATTTTGATCTTCATTGTAAAAAACAATGGGAAGACTTTGCAAGGCTTCAAGAGAGAAATAAGATTTGCATTTGAAAAGATGAATCTAGCTGCTTGAAGAAGAGAAGATTAGAGCTGACTGGAAGGTTTATAAAGCATTTCCTGGGTGGTCAGTATATTACTCCAGCCAAAGGATCACTGTAGTCTACAAAAGAGATTGGTAAATTCTTCTGTAAAAGTCCATGTTTTAGGATGCACTACTATACAGTCTCCGTGGCAGCTACTCAGCGCTTCGCTTGCAGTGGTAGCGCAGTCGTAGGTGATACGTAAATGAAGTGTGGCTGTCCTTCAATAAAACTCTTTCTGATACTAAAATTTGAATTTCATAGTATTTTCATGTGTCATGAGATAGTAGTTTTTAATTTTTTTTTTTTTATGCATTAACCATTTCAAGATGTAAAAATCATCCTTAGCGTGCAGGCTCTACAAAAACAGCACTCATTCATGTTCTAGTTGCTTGGAGTGTAGTTAGGGAGGACTGGATGGTTTTGAGAGCTGCTCTGGAGAGCAAATTAAGAGAAATGTTGATGGTTTAAGTGTGGGAGTTGAAGAAGAACTAAGTATTTAAAATTTCTCTCATGTTTCTGATCTGTATGGGAGTGCCATTCCCTGAAGCAAGCAAAGGAGTTTGAAGAGAGAAATCATGAATTAGGAGATAAATTGGGTTTTGTCATGGCTCTAAAACATCCATATGGAGATATTGAATATTTCAGCTAGAACTAAAACACTGATAATTACCAGGTTATACCAGACAATTGAAGCCTCCAGGGACTGATCTTTTCTTTTCTTTTTTCTTTTCTTTCTTTTCTTTTCTCTTTTCTTTTTTCTTTTCTTTTCTCTTTTCTTTCTCTTTTCTTTCTCTTCTCTTCTCTTCTCTTTTCTCTTCTCTTCTCTTTTCTCTTCTCTTTTCCCTTCCCTTCCCTTCCTTTTCTTATCTTTTCTTTTCTTTTCCTTCTTATCTTTTTTCTTTTCTTTGCCTTGCCTTGCCTTTATCTTCTCTTCTTAATTGAGATATAATTGACATACATTATCTTAGTTTCGGTTGTACAACATAGTGATTCAATATTTATATATTATCACAAAATGATCACCACAGCAGGTCTAGTTAGCATCTGTCACCATACATAAAGATTTTTTTCTCTTGTGATGAGAACTTTTAAGATCTCCACTCTCTTAGCAACTTTCAAGTGTGCAGTAGAGTGTTATTAACTACAGTCCCTGTGCTGTACATCACATCTCCATGACTTGTTTCTTTTATAACTGAAAGTTTGAATATTTTGACCACCTTCACCTATTTAAACCCACCCCCCAACTTCTGGCAACCACCAATCAATCTATTCTTTGCATCTATGTATCTATGAGATGCTTTATTGTTTCTGTTTTTTTTTTTAGGATTCTACATATAAGTGAGATCATATTTGTCTTTCCCAATCTAACTGATTTCACTTAGCATAAGGCCCTCTATGTCCATCCACGTTGTCACCAAAGGATATATACATATGGATATGGATGTATACACATATATACATGCATATCAGAGGCTCCGTGGATAAGGTAGTAAATATTGGAAAGAAAATCATTTTGGGACCAGAATACTGGTTCTACCTTACACTAACTGATAGGATCTTGAGCTAACAGTTTCTCTAAGCTTCAGTTTACCAATTTGTAAAATGAAATAATGATACTAAAAAATTACAATTTACTTGTATGTTTACTGAGATTATGTAAGGAGATAATGATTTTAATTCCTAGCGTGGCTTTGGAAGGAAAACTCTTCTTTCATCAACTTATGTTCATGAAGTCAGGGGCCTGCAAATTGACTGAGAGCAGATTAACAGGGGAAAACGTTTGATTCACATGAAAGTGGGAGTACTCAGTGGTGAGTAACTCACAGAATAGCCAGGGGTAAGGGTGTATTTATGCCAACATACCCGGGGTAACGATTTATATACTAGCTTAACAAAAATGAGATTTGGGGGGTTCAATGGAAAAGTCTAGAAAGTTCTCTGGGGCATTTTTATCCTGAAGGTAATGGGTAGTCTCCTTTTTGGCTGGAAGCTCTTCCAAAGGGTGTTTATAGCAGCTGAACTCCTATCTCTCAGTGCTAAGAGTTAGTCTTCTCTCAAGCAGGAATTTCCCTTGGTGGGGGGTTAAGGGCAGCTGTATTTTCAGGAGACTCTGCTTAAGTTTAGATAAGGTTTCTTTCTGCAGCTGTGGTTTGTTCAGATGTTTTAGGTTTAAAATGATCTCTGTACCATTCTGATGAGTTGTTGGTCCATTCAGTGGCTATAAGAGACCTTTGTCTAAATAGTTGTCCCATACCTACAATTAGACTGGAAGGAATTGTCATATCTTCTTAGAATGATTTATTGCATTGTGTAACACCTAAGGTTCAGCAGATAAGTTAGTGGTGGAAAGTTATTACAGACTTCCTGGCTACATGTAAACCCCTCACATTGGGCAGTAAGAAAATTCAGAGTGAATTATGACTCACTTTCACATTTTTGTGCTAATATGATGATGTTCTCATGGTATAGCCCATGCGCAATTAAAATGCCTTGAGTGAATTATTCTAGCAAACCCAAAGACATAGAAATGTGAACAGAAGCTCTAGACAAAATATTGGACAATGTATTTCATTGGGAGGAGAGAAGAGTGTTGACTAACAGAATCCAAGGGAACTGCACGGACTAGAAAAATACTTTTGAGTATTTTGAAATGTTGATCACTTGTAAATGTCCATTTTCTAAGGAGATAGCTAGTGTATTCCTTTATATCTATATCCTTAATATCTGTATCCTTGTGAGTATCCTCGGAGTATAGTTTCCCTTTCTTTCCCTGCCCTACTTTCTCACCTTCCACCCAATAAGTGATGGTTGGTTCCTAATACACACTCTGAGAATCATCTCCCACTTTGGAAATAATAATAACTCACTAAGGTTAATAACTCAGCTCTTGATAGTTTTCTTAGATGAGTAATAAAAAAAGACATTCAGCATGAAAAATTAAAGGTGTTGTGGAGATGCCAAGAGACATTTTCTTCATTTTACTATGGAATTATCAGGAGGAGATGGAGTCTCAACCTTCAAGAATAGCAATAGTAATTTTCTGTGGTTCCGTGGGACATGTTATGCTTAGCAACGGAACTGTGTGTAATAAACTCTGTGGTTGAAATATTACCTCTAGTTTCCAGAACTTTATTCTGTTTATCCTCTCAAAGGGATTCTGCTCTCATGTTAACTCTTAAGAGTGCTAAGATTTACCAGCATCTGACACTTTGAGTCTATCACTTGTGGTTCTTTATGTATTTGACTAGTAAGCTTCAGACTCTTATAAAAGTCTTTAGTAGAAATGGAAAATGAATTTTTGGATGATAATATAGTTTTATGGAAACTTTTTTCTTCCATGTAGGAATATTAACTTATGAAATTATTGGAAACAAAAAATTATATTTTATACATAGGATGATATTTTTAGTGTCATCTGCCTTGTCTGATATTTCTCTTCATTGCAAATATTTTCTTAGAGTATTCATGATACATATACCAAGTGTGTGGCTATTAAACAGATTCTGGTTCTAATTCTTTAAAGGGCAAGTTTATAATCTCAAGTGCCTTGATTCTTTGTGTTTCGTCCATACCAAATTTCCAGTCATCATTTTCCTTTATTTATTTTATTGCAAGTTTTTTTTGGAGTCTCATACATTTTATTGCTTGTCATTAAAAAAAAGGAAAACCCAAATTAATCATCTAAGAGCCCATATAAAATTTATTATTCATTCCTATGTGTTCATGTCACTGTGTATGTATAATATGGACACTTCACATGTGCCTACATATTTGAAAACTTTGTTCATATAATGACAGACTCTGGGGTTCTGAAGTGAGTTTGTCTCTGACATGCAATTGAAACAAAAAGAAAAAAGAAACTTGAGCATTGAATCTGCTCATCACTAACCAGTAGCTATATGGAATTCCAGTGATCATTTGCCCATTAGCTGATACTTTTCTGGATATACTATACTTAATGTTATACTTTGCTGAATATACTAAGTTCAAAAAAGGGACTATGTCAAAATACTAGATAATATAACCACTTGAGGCACAAACTCCATGTTTACTCCATGTTATGCATTCTTGTGCATACTTCCATGTTTGTGTGTGCATGTTAAAACTTTATTTATATCTTGTGTCCTGCATCTTTTGTGATAATCTTAAAACATTTACCTACTTACACTTGAAATGTGAAGATCCTTTTTTTCCCCTGAATTGATTATTTAACATTACAAAAGATTTTTAGTGCTCACTTAGAGATATCAAATTTAAGTCTTTATCTTATAGCTAACAATATTGATATATATGAACATATGTATAGTATAATCTTTTGTTGGAGAACAGCCATAAAAATCAGCTGGCATTAGTTTATTAATTCAAAAACTAGGTATTAAGTACCTACAGGGTGTTAAAATCTTATCTTGCATTGGGGTTGTAGACTCTGGCTACAAATACCTAAAATGCTGGTGATATTTATGGTTTAACACAGAAAAAGATATAGGTATTTTCTTGTTCATTCAGGAAAGGTAGAACAATGTTGTCTGAGGTTGCCTTGGGTATGACTATCGCAGACCTGGGGCCACAGCGAGACAAGTACAGTACCCAGGATGGAATGTTAAGGAGGTACTTGAGTAATGCAGGTGCCAACCTTGTTCTTGGACAGGAGAGAGTTCCATCTGTTTTTCTTTAATAAAAAAAAAATAAAGAAGCTCAAATACAATTTATTTTCTATAGCCACATAATATTGTGTTCATTCAGAAATATAAGGATGACCTGGTAACTATCCTAGCTAAAAACCCAACATCTGCTTGGCCATTTGAATCATACTGTGATCTATCACCAAACACTTTCATTCATCATTTACTAGCCAATGAAACTAAACTAGGTGCTTAATGCAACATCACCAAATTGCTTAGGGAGGCACTTGTAATAACAGCACTAGAACTGGCAACAATTACAGGTGATTAGTATTTTCTTACTAGTTCCCATGCCAGGATCTGAGTTGGGTGGTTAACTGGAGCATTCCACTTTTTGTGATCCATAAGATCTTAATCCATACCACTAGCTCTGTATTATGCTTCTGTACATCTCCATACCTATAGAAGAATGTAGACAGTACAAACTATGTTGAAGGAGATAGGAAGAAAGAGAGGGAGAGAAAGAAAGAATGATGGAAGGAGGGCCAGAGTGAAGAAAGGAAGAAGAAAGGAAAAGAAAAGGGCATTATTAAGAAGTGTCAGATTTATGCAGAGTCGATTTCTACAAAAAGAAGAAGATATCAAACACAAAAGAATGGCCCAAGTCAATTTTAAGAGTTACTAAAAGAAACCTCAAGTTTCTTTCTATCTCTGACTTTGGTGGTAAGATTCTCCCTAAATATTACATTCTAACTATCTTCTTCTGCCATTTATAGTTTGGAGGCAAGAAGGAAATAAGTAATGGAACCCCATTCTAAAGCTGAAAAGTATCTATCAGTCTCTAAAATGTAACTGTCAGTAGCAAATTTATAAAGCTAAATAGCTCAAAACTATAGAATAATTATTTCCATCGACTTTGCAAAAGAACAGTATACTATTCTTACCCAAATGTAAATGAAAGCTGAATTTTTATTCTCCTTGAGCGGAAACATGCAATTCTTTCAGTAGGGGCAAACAGTGGAGGCTTGTAGGCAGATCTTGCTGGTTACTTGTAGTTTGGGTGAAAACTGTTATCATTGGATTTGCACTAAATGCAGTTCCTTCCTCTTAAGATAGAATGATTGGCAGGGATTAAGGCTTTATTACTAAAGAGTTCTGAGCCAAGCTTCTTTTGTCATGAATAATATCTACTTTCTTATTTATTAATGGTGTTTTTGACAGCTGACAGTTCAAGAAGTGTATGTACTACTGTGTTAACTGTTAAAATTCTCTGTTTAGATGAAATGGAGGTGCCATATATTTTTCTCATTGACCCAACCAGTTATGTTAAAATCATGGGTGAGAAATAAATACATTGTAATAAATTCATAATTAAAACAAGATATGGCTATAATTTTAGGCTTTTTTTTTAATTTGGAAAGGAAAAGACTATTAATTAGAGGGAAAATGTGCAGATTATCAAACCATATTTAATTATACTTTTGTCAGTATTAGTCCATCTTAGTAACTCATTTATTTATGCATTAATGATGAAACAACTAGATACAAGGGATATTGCCTCTGGATTTCATTTTAACTTCATTGAACTTATGTGTTGTGTTGTCTCTCTGTCTCTCTATTAATTAGCTTATTTTTAGTTACTGAAAAAAAAAGCCTTGGCCTTTATTATTATTTATTAATATTATATATTTATTGTGGAGTTTTCTAACATATAAAGGAATTACAGTCCTTAAAAATAATAGTATTAGTAACAAAATTGAAAGCAAGTACAGAGATTGGCAAGTGCATTACTTCTCTCCAGAACAGCTACCTCCCAGTGAAAAGAGGAACTGGGAAAAAAAAAAAAGTATGTTTTGATTGTGTGTATCAGAGAAATTATAGCTGCCAGCCACCCTCACTCTAGGGAGAAAATTCACAGTGTGGTTTTATCCAAAGGAAGGAGAAAGGGTCATCTCCCCTGCCTTGCTCTTGTCTGGGCCTGCACTTGGCATTCTCATTTTCTCTCTTAGGAATGATTATACCAACCTTAGCACCAAAGAAGGTGGAAAAAAAAAAAAGTTGGACTAAAAAATCCAAAATAAACAGATTCTGAATACTTTCTTCAATATTATGAGGTCAAGTGTGCATTCTATTTGTTTTCTAGGTGTTTTTAACATAAAATATTAAAAGCCTAGAAATTTGGGATTGAATCAAGAAGAAAATACTAAGTTGGGGCAACTAGAATAAATTTTGTGAAAGAAAGATGTTGAGGGATTATTCTTAGGAAATCGATGAGGTTAAAAAGTAAACGGTTTTAAAAATTACACGTGATTTCAATGGCAGCAGTTTATATTTAATTAAGGATGTGTTGACTTTAGAATTGTATTCAAGGGAAAATATTGTCATTTAAACCTCGCTATAGATTACTGCTACATTTAGTATAAGTCACTATGCTTCCTTAAGTTTCTCTGAGTTTATTTTCTGGAATTTTTTGTATGGCCTTATTCTTAGTTTACTCTGAATATTGCTTTCTGTTACTGTTATAGATTCTACTCTATTGGTTTAAATGTACTTTGCTGTCAGTTTACTAATATAGTAATGGAGATGTGCTGACTGAATTAGTAAGTACTGACTTAGTAACTTTGTTGGGTTTTTTTAAAGATTTTATTTATTTATTTTTGAGAGAAAGAGGGAGAGAGGGGGGAGGGGCAGAGGGCGAGGAAGAGAAAGAATCTCAGTCAGACTCCCCACTGAGTGCAGAACCCCATGCAGGGCTCGATCTCATGACTCCAAGATCATGACCTGAGCCAAAACTAAGAGTCTGACACTTAACTGACTGAGCTACCCAGAAGCCCCTGATTTAGTAACTTTGAACTTTCAATGTTGCTGGCATCTATAGACTCCTTTACTAATGCCCAAATAATTCAGCAATGGTATTTGACTCAGCAGCTTCTTGTTTTCTCGTTTTAATCCTTGTATTTCACTATAAAAAATATTTCAGAGATTTCTTTGAAACAACCTTTGCTTTTGGTATGGTAAGGTATATGAACGGAACTAAAAATGTTTTCTTGGGGCCTCGTGTCACGAAGTAGAAGATGTATTTAACCTCCATTTAGTTCCCAGGGGCAATAAGATGTATTTCTTCTTGGGGCGTCTGGGTGGCACAGTTGGTTAAGCCTCTGACTCTTGGTTTCGGCTCAGGTCGTGATTTCGGTGTCGTGAGATCCAGCCCCACATGCAGCACGGAGTCCACTTGAGTTTCTCTCTCTCCCTCTGCCCCTCTGCTCTTGCTCTCTCTTTCTCCCTCAAATAAATCTAAAAAAAAAAAAAAAGATGTGTTTCTTCTTTTCTCATTTTTCTTTTACTTTCTGTCATATCAAGCAGCTGTCATATAAATAATCAAAAGCAGAAAGGGTGTACTTTTTTAATTGTAAAATATTACAATTTTAACATAGAATATCACCATATTGCCTTCCAGGTGACGGTGTTGATTTAAATTTCTCTCTTCACACATTACTTCACTTGTCATGACTAGTAATTTTTGGTTTAACCCTTTAGTCCAGACCTTCTTTACTGTGAAGCTGTCTAGGCTAGTAACATGCTTGGGTTCAAGCTAAGCCAATTGTAATGAAGAATCATCAGATGTTAAATGGGCCTCGATGCTATGCAAAACATAGGTTCTCCACTGTCTTCTCCTTTTCCTTCAGGAAGATACCTTTACGTGTGAGCTATCCCCACACATTTGTCTAGAAACTTGATAGAGACTGTACTGTAGCCACATCCTTTCCTACAGGTGTTCACTGCTCACACTCCCTCACCCAGTGGCGCGCATTGGCATAATCACACGGAAGTGTGCTGTAGAAGCTAAAATCCTTTATAAGTGCTCAGTGAAAACAGCTATTATTACGGTACTTCCAACTAGTAAAGAGCAAAGAAGATCTGGGAAGCCAATTCAGACTACAAAATCCTGTCTCAACTAGACCATCTTTGTCTCTGAAGATCCTAAGGCTCTTTGGCATCCATTTGAGGGATGTAGGCACAGTCCAGGAAATATTCCCTTGGAGATAAAGCCACTGGTAGAAAATCCTGTCACAGATGTGGCTGCAGAAAGCAAATCAGCATTACAATAGGGATTATTTAACTTTTATAAGGTTTGTGTGCATAAACTACAATTCCTTCTGATTTTGCATTAAGGTTAAAATAGCACAAGCAATGAAGGGTTCATAAAGAAGTCTAGGTGTGTGGTTCCTGAAGGTCATTCTAAAGTCACTTTCCCATATATAGCCCACAAAGCCTAAGCTGGTTGAATATCCTTGCTGTGTATGCTCAGAATGCCCAACACTTAACTTGCCTTAATCTTGTTGAATTCTAGTTACCTGCACATTTTATGTATCTCTTACTGCCGCTCCCCCTTGAGGGTACAGACTAAATGTTAGCATAGTGCTGGACATAGAGCTGAAGTTCTATAAACACATATTGGCTTTGGCTGTTATAATATCCAATGACCATTCACTTGCTAACTCTACCATTTCTACCATTTAAAATCAAATGTGGTTCCTTCCTGAAAATAGTCTTACTATATCCATGAGAAAATATCAGCCCAAATTATTCCCTCACTCTCTTTAAGCAGTAATTCTTAAGCCAGATTTGCTCTTCTCTCAATCTAATGTATTTAGGATAAAAGATCTTGTTTACTAAAAATCATAATTTTAAGTAGTGATTTATGAGCTTGACCAGAAGCTGATTTTCCTATCTTATTTTAGACAAGTTAATTATATCTTAAATCTATATTGTTTTTATTTTTGAATATAAAGTAAACTTACCGGATTCAAATTTCAAATACAGAAGAAGAGACAATACAAATTATTTTGTGAGCCCTTCCAGTTGCTCTTCTCAGAATTTATGGTTATTTCTCCTAAAATATTTTGTGAAAGTAGAAGCAAATACATATATAAAAAGTACATTAGTCTCTCCCCTTTGTTATACAAAAGTCAATATACTATGCATTATTTTTTGATCCTTGAAATTTTCGTTAATATATTATGGTAATCCTTCAATATCTGTACAAGAGAGCATTCTCATTCATTTCTGTGGCTAGATAAGCATTGCATTTTATGTTGTATACAAACTGAGTTTTGTTTCTTGAATTCCATTTATGGAATACAAATCCAGTAGGCATGTATGTACAAGTCAATTATATCCCCAAGACCACATGAAAGATGTTAGACCATGGTCCTTGGCTAGTATGTCTGTCCGTTGTACCATGTTGTTAAAGTGACTGAAGTTTATTGACTTACTGTAATCGGAGTCAGATATCTGATTTAGTTGGGTATATCCATTTAAAAAGGAAAACCCAAGATTTTTAGTGTTTAATCCTTTGTGTACCTTCCTTTAACTCTTTGCCATTAGGTTGGATATAAACAATACTTAATATCAGTGACTAATGGTAGTGTTTCTTCAGCCTGGCAGCAAAACAAAGCAGTTCAGAACTAATCAGAAAGATACAATCAAGTATATGCCATAGGTGAGGGATACTTTTTATTTTCTTTGTTCTGACTCTGGAGTATTCTCTTTGTAGTAATTTAGATCATGTCTATATTTACTGGAAAAAAGCTGTATGTGTTGCATTCTTTAAATGGTCATACCAACTAAGTCTAGTTCTTTGCGACAGAACTTTGGAAAGATGAATAAATCTTAGACCTTTTTCTTTGTTTGTTTAAGATAGCAGATATGAGGCTTCTCTTTCTTTCTTCATTTGGAGTTAGAAGGGAAGTAACATTTTTGGAAATTACCCTAATCCTATCATAAATGAGTGGGTAAGAATTATTCTTTCCAATTTGGCAATGCAGCTAATATTTACTGAGAAATTTCTCTTTACCAGGTATTATTTTAAGAGCCCTGCATGTATTAAATCATTGAGTCCCTATGAGGTGGGTAATGTTATCGGCCCCATTTTATAGAACAAAGGAAGCGGGGAGCAGACAACTTAAGAACTTGCTCAAGATAATAGCAGAACCAGGATGCAGTTGAACCATAATTAAAACAAAACAAACCAAACAGCAGGACATTTAGCTCAGCACTATTACTTTTTACCACTGGACTTATGTAGCCTCTCAGTCGAGGAAACTAGTTCAGAAAGCTCAAAGCCATGTATCTACTAAGTGACAAAGCCAGGGTTTGACTCCAGGTCTGACACTAAACCTATGTTGTCTTAGTCACTAGATCGTTATGGGTAAATATAGATGTGGGTATAAACATAAATGTAGGTAAAGATATTTGAAGTATGTTGTGCATTACTAAGGTGAGTAACGTCCCCTTTTGCCTTCACTGAACCAATCATAAACTCTTTGTCCTGTTTTATAATTCTAGGTCATGGTCAACTATGCAGTTGTTTCTGCATAGATTCCCATAAAATCTCTATTTAAGATCTGTTCAGTTATCATTTCCTCTGTGAAGCCTTCTCTGGTCCTGCCACCTCTGACCCAGCAAGCAGAACCAGTCAAGGTTGTCCTCTTTCCTTGGTGTTCCTTCTCTGCCCTTTTCCATAGCTTAGCTAAGGTAACTTACCAGTATTTCTTCATATGTATTTGTTCAACATGTGTCTTCTTGTTAATCTGCGATACCTTTAAATAAAGTATGGTGACTTGGTTTTTGTATCTAAGGCATGTGGCATGTTGTTTGGCCCCTGGTAGGCAGTCAGTGAAAAAATTTAAAAATTAATGATGCCTATATTGTCCTAAATTTCTCTGAGTATTTGCTTAACTGTAATGAATTTGAGCTATATACCTTGAAGAAATGTGATATTGTTAGATAAAATAAGTATAGAATAATATCTTTGTAAATTCTCAGTTTGGATAAATTTTTTTAAAATAATTTTAAATAATTTTTTATCTTTCATCACCATATATGAATAAGCCCAATTATGCCTCTAAACTCTGGCACTCTGAAATTCTTCTACTTGACCTGCTTGCTACCTGTTTTCAGTGTACTCCTTCTCTCTTGTGGAGCCTGTTCTTTGCTTCATTGGGATCTTTCCCTGTTCTACCCATCACCTCCTTCCTGGCCTTGCTACTCCCAACTCATCTCCTAGATGACAGTCCACTCCAGGCTCCCATTCACCTTTCCAGGTCTCTGGAGAGGGTCTCTATCCTGTGGCAATTCAGCTGTTAGCTTTCACCCTTCACTTCACAGCCAGGCAGATAATTTGTCTTTATCTCCAGGGAGAAGCAAAGTTATTTGGATTGCCCTAAAACACTCAGGAAGACTTAATGGATAGTCACCTCTAGAGCACATTTTCTGTTCCAACACGTTTACTTTGAGCCTACTTTGCAATAGGGATAATATTCATAGGCTACTAATATTAAATTTATGAAACAAAAAACATCTATCAAAATAACTGCCATGAGTGAACCACCTGAATTGGAATTGCTTTTCTTGTAATCAGTGACAAGCCAAAAACAATTGTACTTTTTCTAAGAAATCAAAATAATGAAAATTTTACTTTAGAAGCTGAAACACACTAGCAAAGTAGGTTGTTTAAACTTCTCCTTCTTAATTGTTTTTCCCATTGTAAGTACGGCAGCATTGACCTGGATATAGGGACTTCATGAAATGTTGGCCAATTGATTATCTTTCTTCTCTGTCCATCTCAGGGAAGGAGGAGAATGGACAGGTTGAGGAAAAGGTTAAAAGACAGAGGACTTAAATGAAAATGGAAATAAAAGGGTAATAACAGAGATAAATTGCAGCTGGGGATTTTTTAGAATTCAATAATTAATAGAATTAGTAGTACTTTTTTTTCTTATAAACACTTTGAGTTCTTAGGCTGAAGTGCTGCTCCTTTCTCCTCTCTCTCTTTATCTCTCTCTCTTTTTCTTTTTTTAAATCAGAGCAGTGAGTGTTACAGAGATTATTTTCAGTGATAAATCTGTGTGAAGATAAATGTTTCTCTTATTCTCCCCACTGATTAGTACAATCTCAAATGGCAAGTGTGAGAAACCTCCATCTTTTGATGCCATTCCTGCATCCCTACTCCAGCCCCAAACTCAAAGAGAGGAAGATCAGAGTGTTCCTTTTCCTTTTTCCCCTTCAAAAAGAAACTGGCATTTCTCCCCATTTCTTCTGAAAGCAGACATTTAGAATAATCAAGACAGCATTCTTACATTTTCTGTTTCCATGGAATCTACGAAGGTCTAAAGTGTCCAGGATGCCCTGTTAGCCCATAAAGTCATTATCAGATTTCCAGTCTCTTGAGCTTAACTTAGATCTTCAGAAATATAATGCAGGGCTGTTTTCAACAGAGAAACTCTGCATGAAGGGCCTTTAAAATGATAGCTTCTAAACTTTTGGTATGCCTTTGATGATTTCACACTCTGACTATTTTTGCATCTTCCTGACATTTGCAGTTCCCTTGAGGCATGTATTATAGTACACACACTGCCCATGGTTAGATAATCACAAGTTTAGATATTTGTGAATGTTTAGGTTCTGAAGAAGAAAAGTGACTTCAGGCAAGGATACTTGTCAACATAATCATCGAAAATCTCAGGAAATTCTATTTGCATGTATTTACAGATGTGAGTGCTTAGTTTTGTTTTGTTTCACCCTCATATGATTTCTTCTTTATTTTTGCTATTGCTATTTTGTTTTGCTTGGTAGTCTTTTTCTGTTCATGTATGTTTAAACCATAGTAAATTTATCATGGAAATTTTCTGATTTTTTGGGAGTGGGGAGATCATGTGAAACTTGATGCCATTTTGACATGAAATCTATTTTATCTAGGGAGAAATTTGATGTGTCTAAGAGATTTCATTTAAAAAAATCCCCCCCCCCCTTGGATAATATGCATTAAATGCCCAAGGCAAGTTTGTCCTTGATTCCTTGCAAAGAACTCAAAATTCCTGGTGGAGTCAGATATTTTAGGGACATACCAACAAATGAGCACATATTAAAATAAAAATTGTTTACCTCTTGATCTTATTTTCTATGCAGAGGAAATAGCAAGACTGCTGATTGAATAGAAAGTTGTGTATAATAAACTTGAACCTAGAAATGGGTATCAAAAAATAATTAAAATTTCAGATTAGACAGAGGAGACATTTCTGGCATTCCCATTTTATATTCTGTTACACATCTATGATTATTTTCATTGATCATGACTTGTAAAGTCTTCCTTATTCAATCCTACATTGAACTGTGTTGAATTTCAATGCCTATTATTAGGACAACTCAAAGTTGAGCTGAAAGCTACTTTTGGGGTGCCTGGATGGTTCATTGGTTAAACATCTGACTCTTTTTTTCTTTCTTAGGATTTATTATTTTATTTGAGAGAGCTCATGAATGCACATGGTGGGGAGGGACAGAGGGAGAGAGAATCTTTTTTTTTTTTTGAATTTTATTTATTTATTAGCGAGTGCGTGCATGAGCACAGAAGGGGGAGGGGGAGAGGGAGAAGCAGACTCCCCACTGAGCAGGGAGCCCGATGTGAGGCTCCATCGCTGGACCCGGAGACCATGACCTGAGCCGAAACCAAGAGTTGGACGCTTAACTGACTGAGCCACTCAGGAGCCCCAGGAGAGAGAATCTTAAGCAGACTCTGTGCTGAGCATAAACCTGATACAGGGCTCTATCCCAGGATCCTGAGATCATGACCTAAGCTGAAATCAAGAGCCAGTCACTTAACCAACTGAGCCACCCATGCACCCCTAAGCATCCAACGCTTGATTTTGGCTCCAGTCATGATCTCAGGGTTGTGAGACTGAGCCCCAATCAGCTGGGTGCTCAGCGTGGAGTCGGCTTAAAATTCTCTCTCTCCCTCTCTGTCCACCACTCTCCACCCTCACAGGTGCTCTCTCTCTCTCCCCACTGTGAAAAAAAAGTAAATCCTTAAAAAAAAAAAAGTTAACTACTTTTTTGTTTAGGTTCCTGAAGGTAGATTTATTCATTTTGGTCTTGAAGTTATTAAGTCAAGAATTCTCTTCTACATTTTGCCAAGGAAGAAAAGGAGGAGGTGCCACCTACAGGAAACTTAAGATTTGGGATATTCTCTTTTCTTTTTGCTTCATCCGTGCTTCTTTTCAACAGAATAGATTTTCATCCATTATATGATCTGTAGTATTTCATAGATGTTTATCACTTCAGTTCTAATAAACTTGCATAGACTAGCTCAAATAAAATCACTAAAAATACTAAGGCTTTATCTGTGTGTGTTTGGGGAGGGAAGAGATTATATTTAGAACAACTTACCTAACAGAGGTTTATCAAAAATTTCAGAGGGATTCTAGAAAGAATTGGCAAATTGATAAAAACAAAATACATTCTCTTGAGTGTTTTTACATGCAAAATATTTTGAAAAAAAAAATCAGGATTAGCACTACTTTTTCATATATCCTCTTTACACATGTAGTCATCATAAATATATGTGGTATTTGGGTGAAGATTAGTGCTGAATTATTTTCCAGAGTGTTAAAATTTATACTTCAACTGAAACTCTTTAAATAGGATCTTGTTAATGCCAGACTGAAATATACTAATTAATATTTCCCAGATATTTAGAGAATACTTCCTCCTCAGTGTTTGACTAAATAATGGCTTTCACTAAAGTTATTAACCTAAAAATCTTTCCAGCAAATTCATCTCTTTCCTGATGTTGTAATCTGTGGAGCTCTCAGTATTTATTTTATTCAAAGTTATTTTCTAAAAAAGTGCCCAAAACTATATAAACTACTGCTTAGGCCCATGTCCCAGGTAGATAAACGGGTCCTCTAAACAGAAGATAAATACCTCTCTTCAACTTGTGGAAACAATCAAATGATAGCCTTGTAGTCAACAATTAGACACAGAGGTTGTGCGTTATTGGTCTGTATGGCCCTCCATCTAGTACTTTACCTGAAACAAAAGTGATACTCAATAAATGTCATTTTAATACATACAATAAGAAATTTGCAACATATACTGAATGTTCCTTATAGAGTCTTGAACCATCAATAAGATGCAATTAGAATTTGAATTATGAAAACCTGAAATATTGAGATGTAGAATAGGACTAGATTTATGGACATTTCCACTTACAGAAAAAACCTTAAGTAGTGTAAATCTTCCTCTCTCTACCTAAACTTCTTCAAAAATTTCCACAGTTTCAAAGCTGTTGGACTCATTGAATTGTTGACTCTTTCTAGGAGACAGCTTCCATTCTCTGATCAACACCCACCACGTTTTGTTAGAATCCAGGCTCTGTGATTTCAAATATAAAATGTGTGGGTTTTTTTGTCTTAACATTTATTAGATCATCTATAAGTGATTTGAGTAGAACTGTCCTGTTGTTTTAACATTCACAATTATGATCATTTCAGGTCTTTTCAATTTTCATTGTAATATCATTGATATGACCTTTTAGGGGTACTACATGGATCTAGAAAATGCATCTGAAGATAACATTGGAGCAGAGTTTAGCAATGATAAAAAGCTAGGAAGAAACCTAGCCATCTACCTTGGTATATCTGTGGAAACCCCTCCTCCAGAGACCTTTCACACCTTTTCCTGAGGGAAAATTGAGTTTCAAAACTTTTCCCTCCTATGAGGTCTTTGGAATGAACTCTCAAAATAAAATAAGACACTTCCATTCACAATCCTATCAGTTACATGAAGCTCTTGCCACATAGGAGGACCTTGCTGTGTTCTCCTGTCTCATGTAACAGTGAAGACACTTCACAAAGGGTTTTGCTGATTTACTCAAATCTCTCAGTAAAGTGAGTGACAGAGCCTAGAATACAGGAATCCTAACACTCAATGCGGGGATTTCCTATCACAAGATTTCCAATCCTAAATCTAGAAGTAAAATCTAACAACACCAGCAGCAACAACAACAGTACAACAAGGAGAAACAAAAATATAAAACGTTGCCTTATAAAGTAAATTTGTAATAACATTTATATTTTATTGTTCTAATGGTAATGGCTATCGACCGCTATCTAATAGGAAGCACTTTGTAGCATGCTAGGCATTTTATTTGTATTTTATTACTTCATCTTTACAGGAAACTTCAGAAGTGGCAATGTATAGTATCTTTATTTTACAAGTGTGAAAAACAGGACTTAAGAAGTTGAATAATTTTCACAAGGTTGCACATCTAGTGGCACCGTAAGTGGAATTGATTCAAATTCTATCCGACTTCAGAGTCTGTTCTCACAACTGAAACAGTAGTGAATGTTTACCAAAGAGCTATCTGCTCAAAAAAAATTTAAAAAACCCAAAAAATAAACAAAAAAAACCTAACCCCCCAAAACAAACCATGGAACACAAATTAATGCATCTCATTATCTTTCAATTACAAAAATTTAAGTTAGACGTCATTGTGGAAGCATCTAGTTTAGCGTTGTATCAGGTACATTTCTAGTGGTACTTGAGGGTATAAGGTGTTTTATTAAAACACATTTTCTTAACTGTTAATATTCAGTTAATTTTTTCAACTAGATTATTCTCTTTTTTTAACTTAGTTTTGCTTGCTCAAATCAGAAAAATTTGAAGGTCAAATTTTGAAGTATTCTTGCTTTAATTATGAAAAAGAATACCAGCTGTCCCACCACTTCCCCTTGCCAAGTGGTCAGATGTTTATGGCAAATTTAGTTATATTCTCTTCATATCTATAAGCAGCCAACCCAAACTCTGTTCCCATACATTCATACACATACATATTTTCCTATAAAAGTAAAATGTTACTTTGGATGTGGAGCTCTTTTCTCAATTTACATTGAATAAGTGAAAATGTTTTTGGGTTCCCTGCCACTATCATCAATATTACTATTCCTCTTCCCCTCCCCTCCCCCTTCCCTCTCCCTCCTCCTCTTCCTTCTCCTCCTCCTCTTTCTTTCCCTCACAATTAATGCTAAATTCTAGTTTCTGCTGGGAAGGAGTGATGTGTCTTGAGTACTTTATCACACTCTTCAATTTGGCCTTTTACCACCATAGTAAATTGCCTGTAAATCAGAGAGGAACTTTAATACACCAATAAAATCTATAAAAAATTGTCTGAAAGAGCAATGTTCTCTAAAAGCAATTTTTAAATGGAAAGAAGATTTGGCATTTGTAAATATAGAACATACAGTGAATGTCAGATTTGGCTACAGAGATCTTTCCTTTTTTATATTTAATTTCTTACTTAAAAAAAATCCCTCCATCCCAGATACATGTTGCCAAATCAGTAACCTCTAGTTCCATGTGCCTTTTGACACTTAAATTATTTAAAAATAAATAAAATATAAAATCTGTACTTGCCACATCTTAGCTGTTCAACAGCTACTTGTCTTGGTGACTATATCTTGATAATACAGATGTAGAACTTTCCCATCATCACAGGAAGTTCTCTTGGACAGCACTGCCCAATAGAGCTAGAGGTTTGACTAATCAAGAAAATCAGAGCATATTACAGAAGTCATTCTAATATTTAGAATGTATGTGTACATATATATACACACACATATTCCAATTTATTAATTCTAATTCATAATTTTTAAAATTTCTCTCTCTGAATAATTTTAATTTTGACCTAAGCCATTAATATTTTTTTCTCTTTTTTTGGTATTTGAACAAGATCCCATTGGCTTAGTCACTTTACATGCATGTGGGTACGTGTTTATGGTATCGCTTGCAGCTAGTACAGATAGAAATCAGAGACATGGTCCTCCAGGCCACGGAAGGACAGGGTTCTCCTATTGCCTTACACTTCATAATGTCAAACACATTCACTATGAAAGAATATAAAGAGGATTATAAACTTGTGATTTTACCTGATAGTGTATAATAAATACAATGATCTATATCCAGAATAGAGGAAGTGGGCTTTCTCAAATATCCACCTCCGGGCTAGACCACCTATGGGGGGGTAGGACTCAGTGGGATGATGATGGTAAGGACCAGGGCCTCCGTCCAGTCTCTGAGCTCCTTCATCCACATCAACCATGTAGCTTTGAGCATATGCCAGATTATCTATGTTACTTTACCAACAGGTAATCTATAAACTGGCTAATCTCCTCCGGCAAAAACTAAAATTGTTGTGTAAAAAAAAGTTCCAGTTAAGTACTTTCGTTTTCTTCTTGGTCTCTGAAAGCTATAATCAAAATGTAATATAAAAAAAATAAACACCATATTTTAAAGTAATTTTTGAACATTTATATTTTAAAGACATACGGCAATCCAGATTATCCGTTATTCCAGCAGACGTCACATTCAGTGTACACAGTGTCCAAAGAAGTTCTTATTGGGGTGATTGTCCACTGAATCCCTAGCCATCCCAACATCTCAGGGCATCTTTCCAGTCTCTGTCTCTCATTAGAACCTCTTTCAGCTTTCAGGTAAGTGAGCACATGATTCCACTCCCTTCCTTAGACTTTCTGGATGTGTTCCAGTCCCTTTGGATTCCAAGTCTGCCTTCACTTAGATGCCTTCCTGAGTTCTGAGTCTGATGGTTTCATGTCTGCTGTGTTCCCCCCAAAGGAATTAACCCCACTTTCCAGAATATTTCTCTTGGAGCCCATGGGTCTGCTCATTGTGAAGAGAATATTATTTTCTCTTATATTAATTTATTCATAGTACCAGGAATTGTGCTAGCAGTTGAGGAATAAGGGGGGTATAAGACAAAATATCTCCCTAGCAGATTGCTCGTAACCTCAAGTATTTGTCCAAATCCAAGTTTTCATTATAATTCCCTGAGTACGTATTATAAGAGGATATGTAAATATCAAAACAAAAAGGATTCCTTTATGTAAGGTAAGAAGTGTACGTATCTTAGGATGTTTGGACTATCTCATTTGCTTTTAAGATCTATTGTCCGTATTCTCTCTAATCCCTTGAGACTTATTATTTCAAAAACTTAATTTTAGCCAGCTCATCTATAACAGATTTTTATCTATGAAGAAATCACAGTGTGAAAGAAGAAGTGTCAAAGCAGTGATATTTAAGGAAGCTTTGATGTTAAATTGAAGGTTGGCATTTCGTTTAGAAGTATATTCATCTCTTCTTTGACTTCATAAATCATATTTAAACTATTAGTGGCTACAGTAATGAAGTTACCGTGGTTTCTAGAAATGAGGTATTGCTTGTGTGGTCTAACGTGTATCTTTAATAGACTGTTTTTGAATTGCTAAAATTCAACCTATTTGACACTGTCAGAGGGGCTTTAATGTCCTTCATTGTGCAAACTTTGTTTCTGTCACCCTTGACAAATCCTAATAGGGATTAATTTAGTTCTGGGTGACAGAATAAACTGCAACAGTAACCCAGCATTGTATCATGGATCCAAACTAGTTACGAGCTTTGCTTTTCCTGCTTCAGGCAGAAACTTTGCTAAACCTACAATGGACACAGAATTAGATGCCTCTTCCTTCTGTCTCGTATTCATTCTTATTTAACATAACCTCTTTCTTTCTTGTGTGGCCCAATTTAAAATTATATATCGTGGAGGTATTTGAAATTGCAGTAATAAATATGTGTTCTACACATTTTTAATCACTTGCCAGTCTGCATTAGCCTTTTAATTATTAATAAAGTAAAATCCATTGATTTCCTCCAGTTGTTCGAACATGAGTCTGACCTAATCCTGCCTCAGGCTTGAGGGGTTCTGAGATGAACAGCAAATCCTTGAGCTAAACATTAATTTTGTGGGATTTAAACATAGTACTATTTTTTTTATTCCTGAAGGAGGTTACTCCTTTGTCTTTTTCCTACTGAATTTGCAGAAGTATTATGAACTTTGGTCTGTTTCATGTTATACATACAAAGTAAATCTTGGACAAAACAAGTTTGTGATGTCACTAAAATTTGACCTTTCTCATTATTTTGTTCTGATATGAGCAATTTTGCCATGGATACTCATAAAGTGGTAGGTTCAGAAGACTTTAATACCATTTTTAAATTAAATTGAAGCACATTTATTAATAGAGCATTTTTGATTTTTATGTGTTAGAAAGAACTCTCTTTTTCTAGTTATATTTCCAGCCTTGTTCAATAACACATTTGATTTATCACACATTTTCTTAATGATATCTCATTTTTTATTTTTCTTTGTTCATTGACCTGGTATCAGTTAACATGTTTTTATTTCCTATACCTATAGAAATTGAATGGTATGTCAGTTCCCCTTTTCAACCTCCTCTTACTTGTAAAAGAATGTTAGTGAACCAGGGTGGCAAGGTTGCTTTTGAATGGAAATTTATGTTTGGTCTTGCTTGTTTATTTTTTTATTTTTTATTTTTTGGTAAAAGCACAGGTTAGAGTTTTGAAGTTGGTAAATAGCATGAACTGAAACTTCTAGAAGAGAGAGAATAAACATAGTAACTCCCTCTTCATTCTATATGTTCACATAGTGTTTCTCAAGATAGAAGGAAAATTGCCTACAAGTGTAGTACCACACAATGACTACATGTGGTAAGATACTTGCAAATATATGAATGAATCTGTGAATGAATTAACTATTATATGATAAACTTCTCAAAGAATGATGTTTGATGATGATAGCTCTTTAGCCAGGACAATATCACATAGTCCACAATAGTCATATTTGGAGAAAATTTATTACAACCTTACTGATCCAAATGTCATAATATTGTTATTCAATAGTCATTAATTTACTATACATATGCTAACTGTTGCATATTTAACTTGATCAATTTGATTGTTCCTTGCAACCAAATGGGCTTCTTCTCTTAATGTACCAAGCTTATAGAATATAATTTTATGTTCACCTTATATAGAATGTAATTTTATATACATATATAAATCATTCTGCCAATCATTCTGTACATTTATTAAAATCTACAGTAGGCTTTTTTAAACTCAGAGTTAGTTTAAACATTTACAATTGGAAGCTGAGAAATGAAGGTTACAAGTGTGTTTTCTTTTCTTTTCTGACTAAACCATAGCAAAAAAAAAGTTGTTTTTATGTGTGCAGTCTTTCCCTGTATGTCAAGCCCTCATAACTGCTTCTGATCCCAAATCTCAGGGAATTTGTTTTCAACACCATAATAGTCTTTCAAAAGCAACCGTGATTATAGTAACTTCAAAGCAGCAAGCATCTGTACTTTAAGATGGGCCAATGGAAGCTAGCATCCGTCTTCCATAAAAAAAGCAATCGTGCTCTTCCCTGCTGCCACTTACAGGGGCTTCCTCAGGGACCTTGTTAGATGCTTTCATGTGAAGACCATTTGACCCACTTCTGATTAGTGTGCAGGTTTTCATGGCAATGGCTTCTGGGAGGGAGATGCCGTTGGCTGGTTGCCTCCTTATTCTTGAAGTGAAGAAAACTCTCAGTGGAATATATTAAGGGTAATAAAGGGAAGAAGAAACACCAGTTAAAAGAAGGTTGAAATATTGAATTACTATTAAAAAAAAATCCAACGAAAACATATTTCTATACTGATTGTTCGGAGGATAACACAGTTGGTGTCACAGTTTCCTATTTTGTGTTCAGAAGAGTTTAACTTTTCCATTTCATTTTCTGGAAATAAGGGTTTTGAGAATGCAGGGTAAGTGACTCTGGCTCAGTCCATCAGTTTTCCATTCCCTGAATGCCCATTTTTCCATTTAGAATAACACTAAAAAATATTAAAATGTCTTAAAAATAACAATAAAGATACCAAGGATGCCTGGAACATTAACACTTCTAAAAATGTCATTATAGCTTTTATAGACTAGGTAAAATCTTCCCTCACCAAATTTCTGTTGGCATGAATATCAGCAAGCATGCTGCTATCAAGATAGCAACAGTCTTCTAACCATATTGCACCATCCTTAAAATTCAAGGCCAATCTTTCTTTAATAACTGTTGTTTAAATTAGAATTTATTTAAGGTCCTGCTTGCATAAATAGGCCCGTATTTCTCCATTTTTTTTTTTGTACTAACAGGTTGCTTACACTCACAAAAACAATCTGCCAAGAAAATAATTTACTTAATGGCTTCTTGCTATTTTAATGTATATATGTATATATATATATATGTATTAGCACAGAATCCAGCATTTGCTGTCTTCCTACCCCCACCCCATGTAGGATTGCCACAGTCTAATTTTCCATTAGGATGGATTAATTTTAATGTAACTTAAAACATATCACAACAGTACATTCCACACACGGTGTTCAAGTACTCTCATTTTTAACTTCTCCTGCTTTATCCCTTTAAAAACCACAGCTGTTCCTAGGATAACAAAAATGATGTTGAATAACTGCTTACTTTTCCACTTTCCTGCAGGGGTGGGGGGAACAGCAGGTAGCATAGCCTCATCCCCAAACCAGATGTTACTTTATTAAAAATTGAACGTTTTACAGGGACTAGAAGATTTATGCTTTCGGAGGGCAGCAAATTAGAAGGGGCAAGAATATCAGATGATCTAATTCAGCTTTTAAATTCAATCTTTGTTTGTATTTTATTGTCAGTGTTTTATTTAGATCATATTTTAGATGTTTGTGGACCAATAAAACACCCAAGGTCTCACCTGACACTAATTCATTGTTATCATTGTTAGTCAATCCAACAAGTTTTTCTGGATTCTTACCATAAAACGACATCAGGATAAGTTCTGTACAGGATTCTAATTATAATAGAGTATAATACAATATAGTTCTTCCCTTATGAGAGTCTAATTGTTAACAATTCACAAAGTTATTTAATTATCAGTAGAATTTTTAAAGGAATTTTATGTGTTGTGTGATACATATTAATCTACCATTTAACTTTATGTCACCATAATTTTGTTGGATTATATTTTACATGGATTTTTTTTATAATGAGACATAGGTGTCAAAGTGCTGTAATTTTGCCTGTGTTCAGGACCTTTTTTTTATTTCCCCTCTGATTCAGTTTGGGAGCATGCTGAAAATTTCAACGACTATGAAATCATTTTGCAATAACTTAATCCTTTGGATATCCAAATAATCAAGAAAATAGTATATTTTCAAATCTAGCAATAAGATTTAAAAATTGTATCTGAGAAATTACATCCATCCACCCCCAAGTTAGAGTTCTGGGGATTTTTCTCTCCTCTACTTCCTGGGTTACTGTTTGCATCTCTATATGCTAAATGTTATTGATAGGTACTGCTTTTTTAATTACCACTGAAACACAAAAGATTCATAATTTGTGGGAAAATTACAGAAGAATGAGTAAAACATCTAAAGCTAGGCAGTCTCTTATTCACTCTAAATAAATTTCTTCCTTGCTATGTTTCTGAGTTGTTTCATTTTTGAAAAGCAAATTACAAAGAGCCTCCACAGCACCTTCCAATGACAATGTAGTGACAAAAGAGTAACTACATAAAACACTTGATCTTTAAAATTATTATTTATTACTGTTGTAGTTACTATAACCACTAGAGACTAATTCAGCACAATTATGCAGAATCATTGATTTTTCATTTATTGTACTTAAACACATATCTATTTGCAGGTGTTGATATTGGTTGCCTCCCCCGCCCCCCGCCCCCCGCCACCCCCATGCTATATGTCTTCTGGACACAATCATCCTATTAGACTCTGCCATGATTAGATTGCTGTTGTTGAGTGTCTCAGTTATATAAGTCTGTCAACTGCCAATGAGGATGGATAGTTTGAATCTTGGAATTAGTCAGCAAAAATACATCATGCCATTTGTCTTAATGTTGTCAATTTTGTTTTATGGCATTAGATAAACAATGGAAAGGAAGACACTTATCTGGTCAAGTTATTCCATAATACTGTGAAACTATGAGTAGAACAATTTTTAGCTTTTCTTTATGGAGGGAATGGAGAGTTCATCCTTTGAGGTCTATAGTAAAAGTGAATGCATTGAGAAAACTGTGGCAAGTTTTGATTAAATATAAATATATGTCAAAAGTTCCAGATTATAAATACTTAAAGGATGTTTAAAGGTAAGATATCTGAATTTTAGAAAATATCGGTATGTGTAGTGTTATTATATTATCTGGTTTTTCAAAGAAAATATCCACAGTATTACTAAGGAAATATATACTACTTCTGTAAAAAATTATTTGTCCCTCCATCCAAAAGGGAATCCATCTGTGCATATCGGAGAATTCATCTAAGACCAAAAAGGCTTAGTCAGTGATTTTGATCATGGTGTGTCCCTCTGTTGTGCTCTACTAATCAAGAGATTTGGTGAATTCAAACTTCATAAAAATCTACACAGTAGAAATTGTCTTCACGAAAATGCATTTAAATAGTTATAACTGAGAGTAGTAATCAAAGACCTTAGTTTCTATAGAGGGTTGGAAATGCATTCTCTAGAACAATTTCATCTTCACGAGTTGCATCGTGACATCAAACTCTTAGAAGCTTCTGTCCATCTTCTGGCTGATAACCCAAGTTGGAGCTGGAGCTTTATAAGTGAGAATACAATCAGTTAATTTGACTAAAAATCCTGAATAAGAAACCTTTTCATATACCTCTCTGTATTCAGTAACCACACCATTTGGCAAAGATGTATGTCTTCCTTTAGGCAATGTGTGTATGTATGACATTTACCTATAAGTAAATGCCATGAGTGTTCAATATGACTCATAAAATATTTGTTGGCAATAAATTGGGTTTTACAAATAGCACTTATTTTTAAAGATTTTTTTTTTCTTCTACTTAATGTAATCTATAACATTTAAGGGCCTAAGTTGTCTTGCAGTGGAAAAAACTTAAGTGCTTTTCCTAGCTTTGTGTTGGGTCCCGAATTTACCTGCAAAACCCTTTGATTATTTTAGTAATGTATGCTATTTTTAGAAAAATCAGGCAGTTAGAACTAACAAGGAGAAAGAGACAAATAGAAAGAGAAAAAAGAAAATTTAAACACTTTTAAATCCTAGTACCAAAAGAATGTTTTTAACATTTAAGTATATAGTCTCCTTTTATTTTATAAACATGAGGAATTATATAGTACATTATAAATGTTTTATTATATATGTAACACACTTTATATATAAATTATATACACTAATATTTACTTCAGTAATGAGATAAGGAGTCATTTTTAAGCCAATTATATGAACCTTCCTTTCTACACTTAACTGGGTTTTACCCATCTAAGCCATATGCAATCTCTTTGGACCCAGGGAAACCAAAATAGAGGATTTTCAGAGAAGATGCAGGAATTAGTTTGGAATGTTGGGTGGCAAGAAGTGAGTGTTTAAACTGAAAAGGTAGCTGTGGGAGGTCTTGATGCCAAGCTGAAGAGATTATTCTTAATTTTATTAACTCTCAGTGTTCTTGAGATTTTAAGAGCGGGGAACAGAGATAGGGAGATTAAACTTTCTAGTCTATAGTTAGACTATATTTTGTACAATGTAAGATTATCTGCAAGGAAAAAAAATCATTTACTTTGATAAAAAACTTCTTCTGGGTCAAGTTTATAGACAACATAGATTTTTACTGGGCCTTTTTGTAATGACTTCATTAAAGCCGAGTCTTGTAAAATAGACTGGAGTTAATAGAGATTTTTTTTTCCTTTCTAAAAATGCTAGAATTCAAGCTCTTTTTTCAGAAACTGACAAAGACTTGATGCTACTTAGTATTTGGTTGCTAATGGGTGCCTTTGAGAGTGTCTTTGAAAAGACAAGTTAAATTGCCAAGTTTGTTTGTTTTCAGATTTCTCTCCTCTCAGTTCTCATTACAAGTAGATTCAGGAAAATACTTAAATGAACTACAATGAATAATTCTAGGAAGGCACTTAGAACTGTTAACTACTAGAATAGCTTAGTTAAATGCTTTGAATGAATGACAGAGAGAGTTAAGTATATTTTGGTTATCTCTTTGATATCTAGAGTTTCCCAAAAAATCTCAGCAGAGAGGGTACCCTAATGAAAACATTCTTTGGCAACAAGAGATATTTTTATCCTGACGTTATAGTCAGTGATGTAGGAAAGATGCTACAGTTCCAAGCCGATGGCCAAGAGAGAATTCTTGAGATGTCTTTGGTGCAAAAAAGGTGGTTTTATTAAAGTACAGGGACAGGACCCATGGGAAGAAAGAGCTGAACCTTGGTCATGAGGAGTGGCCCATTATATACTTTCAAGCTGGGAGGTGATTAAGGATAGTGTAAGTCTCCCAGGTATTTTGGAAACAAGGTTTCCAAAATAGGGCTAGCTATTGTTAGAAAGGGTGATTTATTACTGTTTAGTAAAAACTCAGTTATGAGACTCTTCAGGTGTATATCCATGGGTCATATGCTTGGGCGATGATTGCCAACATGTATCTTGGGGGGAAGAGATAAAGGAAGTTTCCAAAGGAATTTTTGTATGTTAAAGTAGACTTACAGGATCCTGGGGGTCAGGCTAAGGTTGCTTTTAGCCCTTAGCAAAGTATTAACATCGAGGCAGCTGAGTTCCTAGACAAATGTCACTCTGCCTGTTTCAAGGACTTGTCAGTGGGCTGTAAGTAGTAAGGAAATTTAATAATTTTTCTTCTGCCATTGTTTCCCACATCAGTCACAACATGTTTTATGAGGTCTCTTGGTGATTTCTTTTTTTTTTTTAATATTTTATTTATTTATTTGACAGAGAAAGAGGGAGAGAGCACAAGCAGGGGGAGCACCCAAGGGAGATGGAGAAGCAGACTCCCCACTGAGTAGGGAGCCCGATGCGGGGCTCCATTCCAGGATCCTGGGATCATGACCCGAGCCAAAGGCAGACGCTTAACCGACTGAGCCACCCAGGCGCCCCTCTTGGTGATTTCTTTACAATGTGTGGCTTGACAACCCAATATTTTGTTTTGTTTTGTTTTGAAATCTCAATTCTATATAACTTCAGCTGCTGAATTGAGTCTGAAATCCATGTTCTTTGACACAGATTTTCAAACTCTGTCTTTTAAAGCCAAGCTCTAGGAAAGTCCTAAGTCTCAAAATGCCTAAGTTTCTTGAGGATGAAGTCATAACTTAATGAAAACAAAACCATTGCTATGGGCTGCATGTTTGTGTCTCCCCCAAGTTCACATGTTGAAACCCTAGGCCTCCTGTGATGGTGTTTGGAGGTGGGACCTTTGGGAAGTAATTAGGTCATGAGAGTGGAGCCCTCGTGAATGGGATTAGGGCCCTTGTAAGAAGTGACAGGAGAGAGCTTGCTTCCTCTCTCTTTCTTCTCTCCACTATATAAAGTCACAGCGAGAGGATGGCCATTTGCAAACCAGGAAGGAGGCCCTCACCAAACAGTGGATCTGCTGGCAGCTTGGTCTTGGATTTCCCAGCCTTCATAATGCTGATAAGTGAGGGGCACCTGGGTGGCTCATTCCATTAAGCTTCTGACTTTTGATTTTGGCTCAGGTCATGATCTCAGGGTCCTGGGATCGAGCCCCGCCTCAGGCTCCCTGCTCAGCAGGGAGTCTGCTTCATCCTCTCCTTCTCCCCCTCCACCCTGAGTGTGCTTTGTCTCTCTCTCTCTTTCTCTCAAATAAACAAGTAAAATCTTAAAAAAAAAAACCCTCTGTTAAGTGAATGTTTGTTTTTTAAGCCACTCTATAAATGATGATTTGTTTAGCAGCCCAAACTGACAGAGACAACCATATATCCAAAAATATGCCCAAAAATAAACTGACCTAGGTTTGTCCTGAAAATGACTGACACTTATGTGGTACTTAATAGTATTAAATATAGTCTTACTCTTTTACGGGTAAGAATATATATGGTGTGTGTGTGTGCCATCTCTATATATCCTTTAAATTTCTTTTATATCCGTCAAAAGTAAAAGCTTACGCTATCCCCAGAAAACAGACCATAGAAACCCCAATTAATCTATGAAAATCCCATAGCTCTAGGAGTCATGGTGCTAAAAGTGAAATGCAAGCATCTTGACACTGTGCTATAAATTGAAATCACTGCAGTGTACTGACTCGAGCTGGGTTTTTCTGGGCTAGGAAATATTTGGCTGTATGGGTGGCAGGTAGAAAATAAGGTGGAGGGGGCTGTGTGTGGTGAAATATGACAAGAAAAATGGATAAGCAGGTGAGGAAAAGGATGGGATTAGGAACGGAGGCATTGAAGTTGATTTTTAAATTCTACTTTTTAAAATTGCCATTCCGTGATTACTCGAACCATGGATCTTGCCTTTGGTGAAAAGGATTCATTATTTCTGGCCCAGGATGTAATTATGCATTCAAAAATTCAGGCCTTAAAAATGATAGGCTTAGCTCAAAGGGGAATGTATGGGTGACTCGAATAATCTGACTCTGGGTAAATTGTAATCAAGCAGAGCTATTAAAATGTTTCAATAACTTTAAGGACATCTTGAATAATTACTAGTAGTTAATATTTCTAAACTGCACTTAATTTCTTTCCTGTAGCTTTTATTAAGAATTGATAATGTGGGGGGGTTGCGGCACCTGGGTGGCTCAGTCAGTTAACCATCTGGCTCGTGATTTCAGCTCAGGTCATGATCTCAAGGTCCTGGGATCAAGCCCCACGTTGGGCTCCCCACTCAGCAGGGAGTCTGCTTGTCTCCCTCTCCCTCTGTCCCAATGCCTGCTCTCTCTCTCTCTCAAATAAATAAGTCTTAAAAAAGAAGAATTAATAATGTGAAACAACCATGGATTCTTCTAGAGTCACTTTGGGGGCCTTGTTAAGTAAATCAGACATTGGGGAGCATACCTCCAAAAAACCAGTAAATTCTCTTTAATTATTAAAAGTCATTGAGTGCATTTTTTTCTTCTAAATGTATCACTTTACAAATAATTGTTTAAAAAGAGTTAATTTGCATATCTGTTTTAAGTGAGAAAGATCATGATCAACTTTTCTTCTGAGGAGCTTCTCTTTGATAAACTATGCTTGTTATTGGTTCAAGAACACTTTTATATTGGCTAGTAGACAGCGTGTATGCCTTTGGGGTCTGAAGCATTTGGGATTGAGCTAAATGTCGATATATTTAATCCTCACAGCAGCCCTATGAGGCTGATATTAAGATCTCCATTTTGAAGATGACATAGAATGAGGTAGAGCTGAGTTAAGTGAATTTTTAAATTTTTACCCTGAGTGGTAAATTTCTAGTTACAATTCAACTCTTTTCTAAGTACAAAATTTCTATCGTTCATTCCTATGCCTTATTTTTTTTTTGAAGTAAGTTTTAACTTATGTGGACAATTTTTATGGTCTTTCCTATCTTCCCTGGGAGGCTCCTTATAAGAATAAAAATATAGGGTGTGTGGGATTTTCAGATTGTTCTTGGATTCTTGGTTATTTCTTCCATAGAAGCCATAGACACTGGAGATACAAAAACATTGTAGAAGGAATTAAATCTGTCCAGAAATTTTGTGCCATTGGTTAGATTACTTCTTCATCAACCCCTACAGTTTACTGAAATCCCAGTTCTGCGTGAATGGATTATGAGTTTGTATTTCATGTCATTCTACTGGTCATGTGCTATCTTAGAATTTTGTTTTGTTTTGTTTGAACTCGGGGAGGAGGATTAAATCCTTAAAAGGTAAAAAAAAGTTTGTTTATATTTCTAGAATTCACCTATTCATCCAGTGTTAATGGACCTTTTCATAAACCCCAGTATTCTCTTTACAACTAGATTTTAAATATCTTCAGGGCACAGATAGCATATTTTTATATTACCTTGTATATGTGCTGGATACAACTCAGAATTTTTTTCAAATGCTTTTTCAATTAGATTTTGCACTATAATTCATTTTGATAGTCTTACCCTGACTCTTTAAACAGAGGGAGGCAAAATTAAACCTACTGGACATATAAAAGGGGTATGCATTTGAAAACTTGCTGGTCTGGTGTCCTTTAGAGAGCATTGGGATATTGGAAAGAAAGCTCTAAGGGACATACTCTGTGGAATTTGTAACCATTGATAGACCAAACATTTCAATGGAGTAGTACATCCAAGTGAGAATAGGGGAGTTTGAGTCAGACCAAGAGAAAAAGGTTTTTCAATTGACACTGGGTTCTCAGACCTGGATTGGTTGGAGCAGGTAAGGGTTCCAGTTTGACACTGTGCTTAGAAACGATTGCTTTTCGCTTGCCATTTGCTGTATTAAAACAACGCTAGCAAATGGATGCATCCAATTAAAGATGCTCAAGGACCACAGTTCCTTTACGACTATGAAGAAATTGGCGGATAATAATTCCTCAGTACATTGAAGCTACAAAAATTTTATATGACGGTCTCTGTATGGAATATCATTACTCATGGGTTCTTGGTTTTAAAATAAACATCAGGCATGGGGAAGTCATTAAAAGACAGCAAAACTTTATGAAATATAATATCTCATGTGTAAGTTTATGTATATAAGCCCTCTATATAAACATTAAGTGTGTGAGCATGTATAAGATGTAAGGAGGCAAAACTGACTTTTAGCTGTGTTTATATAAAACAGATAATTTCATGATTACATTTATTATTCTGTGTGTCACTTACAGTATTTCTTCTCACAGTTGTTGGACAACAAGCTTTGACATTTTAAGAGCCTACAGATGTCATAATTAAACCTAGTAATCAGTCTAGAAATAAACACATAAATAACAAGGGACCATAAAGGTCAGCAATATGGCACGGAATAAACAGGAATCCCAGTGCTTGCTTCTAATATGAGAAAAATGCATTCTGCAGTTCAAAGCATGTCATTCTTCGCATATGTTCCAATGAAATATGAAAGAAGGAAAACTCTCTCCAAATGATTACTGTAACATTTTACAAGGACATATGGATGTTCTTAGAATTTCATGGGGGAAGGGAACTTACCTGGAATCAATTATGGGAAATTTGGCAAAATGGAAGTGAAATATTCATTCGCTCTTCTTCCTAATAATTACTTGACACGTGTTATAAGAATTTTTAAAAATCCAACAGAATAAGATGAGGGTAATTTCAGTCAGTGGGAATTAATCGTATTCAGATGATATCATGACAAAAAAAGACTTTGGAACTGATTTTGAAGGACAGGTTTCAATGTGTGCTGAGTAACGCTTTAGACCTGGCCCTGTCTCTGCCCTGAAGTTTTCTCAGACCCTCCCCAAGTGGTGGTGTTTCTCCCAGGTCTTGTGTTTCTTCAGTCCATATACATGCACATTCTTCTCTGAGAGGAAAATTCACAGATTGCTTCTTTACCCATCTATACCCCCAGACTATGAGGTTCTTGAAAGCAGTGACCTCTCTTATGATACATCTTTGTATCCCCAGTTATTTTTGATATGTCAGGTGCTTCTTATTTCATAGACTGCTAGGTCAGGGCTGAGAGTACACAACAGGTGAAGAGTGAAAATTTATGATTCAATGAAAAAAATCAATGAATGAGTTCCTATGTTAGTGAATGAATGTTGCACAGATATTTACTTATTTTGATTTAAGACTTCTTATTTCAATCACTAGGGAATATTGAAATTGTACTTTTTTGTAGGAATAAAATAATATTTTAAAGCTTTTTTTTTTAAAAAAATGTAGTTTCTTTCAATACAGCAGAGGGGTTTAATTAACAAAAAATTAAGAGTACCATAATACCTTTAATATCTTCACATTATCCTTACAATTCAGCCTTAATAACAATTAGGACTTTAAGTGTGTAGCACTGTTCTGCCCTAAATATAAGTTAGCATTGCAGGTAAAATTAGGCAGTGATTAAAAATGTGCAGAAGTCAGAACTGCCATTACTCAGTTAAGGATAAATATATATTTTTAAAGATTTCATTTTTTAAGTAATCTCTACACCTAACGTGGGGCTTGAACTCACAACCCCCAGATCAAGACACACATGCTCTACCCACTGAGCCAGCCAGGTGCCCCAAGGATAAATATTAATTATAGAAAATACTAAGCTTTGGCAAGTAACTTTTTCCAGGTCTACTCAAGGATTTGAGATTTTTAGGAATTCAGGAGTTTAAGGGAAAAGAGAGAAATAAACCCCCACAATGTTGTTGGAATGCAAGAAATATTCTTTAACAGGGAACAGGTCAACACAAAGGCCCCTTGGGTCAAGTCTAACCACACCCAGAGCTGAAAATATTTACTATACGGCCCTTTATAGAAAAAGTGTGACTACAAGCAGTCCATTTGATTTTTACACATGTTTTTAAGTTCTAGGCTTCAGTATTACTCCTTGTTCCCCCCTCAGTTAGGTATTTTAAATTTAGCAAATATTTGAACTTTATTTCAAGTTTAGATTGCAATGTGGTGGGTAGTCAGTGATGCGGCACCTTTATGAGGAAGAATAGGAGAAAAGTCTGTATTGCTTTTAATAGCTATGACTCCCTTTGGGGGCGCCTGAGTGGCCCAGTCAGTTAAGCGTCTGCCTTCGGCTCAGGTCATGATCCTGGAGTCCTGGGATCGAGCCCTGCATGGGGCTCCCTGCTCAGTGGGGAGTCTGCTTCTCCCCCTGCCCGTCACCCCACTCTTGTGCTCTCTCTCATTCTCTCTCTCTCTCAAATAAATAAATAAAATCTTAAAAAAAATAGCTATGCCTCCCTTTATGTTTGTAGGTGTTCATCAATCTGAAGAGATGAGGAAATAGGAAGGGTTCACATTGCCTTCAGCTGTCAAGGAATAGATGGTATAAGGACATCTGGAAAATGGTTTTCTGGTGAATTAAAAAAAATGTTATTAGTAGTTTGGTCAAATATTTTCCTATATAAATATTACATCAACCACAGAATACTTTGTCCTGAGTCTTTTAGAAGAGCTTTTTTGCTATTGATATGACCTTATAAACATATAGAAGGGAAAGTACTATGACAATCCACTGATACATTGCCTTGTTGAGAATGTGGTTTCCATGTCCAGAACAAACATGAAAAATTGCATATCTCTGTAGCACAGCTAATCACAGTTCAGTTGTGTGCCCATCAGTTGATCTTTTGGAGGAATTAAGGGAAATGCAAAAGAAAGATTATCATGTGCAAACAATGAGAGCTTAGATATCTTGCCTACTGGCCTAAGGTCTCCCCATCATTCCTGCAGCGTTTACTTTTTGTATCAGGAGTTAATTAAGGTGAAACATGAGGTAATTAGGGATAATCCTCCTGGCCTCCTGCTGGCCTGTTGCCTCCTAGGCCATTGCCTAAACCCAACTCTTTTCACCGTTTAAGGAAGAAAAGCAGATTTTTGTAAAAGTGATGCTCATGCTTTTTTATGACATGATTCCTCATCTTTGAGACAACTTTTTTAAATAGGGCCTTTGCTTGGTAAAGTGTAAAAATGATTATCCTCTTCTTCAGTTTTGATTTAAAAAGAAAAACAAGGGGTGCCTGGGTGGCTCAGTCTGTTGAGCATCTGACTCTCAGTTTCTGCTCAGGTCATGATCTCGTGGGTCCTGGGATAGAGCCCCGCCTAGGGTTCTGTGCTCAGCAAGGAATTTGTTTGAGATTCTTCCCCTCTGCTTCTCCCCGCCACTTGCTATCTCTCAATCTCTCTCCCCCGCCAAATTAAAGAGATAAATCTTTAAAAAATGAAAAAAGAAACAGAAAAACAGACTATTATATCAATACATAACTGGTCAGTGACAGGATTGTGTTCACTTTGTCAACTTTGTTTTGTTCACTTTGCATGTTACTAACAGATTAAGTGAAATCTGCACTAGTTTGAATCTTTAGTTTTGATTATGCTGGAAAGTTATGCCCTTTTCCCCCAACCCTCCAAAGTATATTCTTTGTTCAGATTTGTCAGTGAAGTGTGCATTTATAATTATAATAGTAATTGGATGGGGGAGATGAGGAGAAATGAAAAATAAAAGTAAATTTTTTCCCTGAATTACATCCAAGTATTTTATCTTCGAGGAACATTCTAGCCTTTATAATGTAGTAAATAAATATACCAGGTAGTTACCCTCTTCTCCTTAGAATACATACACCTCTGTTTAGTATGTTCGTTCCATGATAAGTTTTTGTATGAGTGTGTTTTCTCTGTGTGTGTGTTTTACTTTTGCCTTTTCAATAAGGGAAAGAATAAAAAGATTTAATGTCCTTGTTGATCTTTCCTAAGTTGAAAGGAAAGCACGTGCCCCTTTATAGATACCCTAGCCTCCTAATTTACCAACCATAATAGAATCTGTACTCTTGCCAAAAGGTATTTTATTAGGATGTTAAGATTTTAGAATTGACAGACCCCCTATATTAATTAAACAGCAAATTGCTAGTAAGCAGTCATGACATTTATAAAGAAGGGCATGTATAGAAGAAGTAAAATCTTTTACTGAGATTAACATTACTTCTGTTGAGTAAACCAGTAAAGATTATAAAACAGTTACACTGCAACAAGTTGCTAATTCATTATCTTCGGTTTAAAACTCGGAAGCAGTTAATATTTATGTTGGTAGCTATGCAGCCAAATTATAAACTCTTATTTAGTAGTTAATTTCAAAAACTCCAAATATCTGAATCTTATTTTTTTTTAGATCAGAGAAAAAGAATATATCCTTTTTATTCCACAGGCTTTAAGACTAAAGGAGACTCAGGGTAAGATTATTTGTGTTTATTTAGTGAATTTGGTGTCAGCCTCTTAAAGTAGAAGTGGGGCCTTTTCTCCTGCAAAATTGCAAAGAGAGCATTTGCACTATGGCATTTAAGAATATATCAGATGAGATTTTCTATTGATCTGGGTGGCAGGGATGAGTGCCCTGAGAGAATAAATGAGCCGCCTTTATGAGGCTCCTTGTCAGCAAGGATTTAGCTGTTTCATTTGCAGATTCCTGTAAATGTTCACCAGATTCATGACCAGTAATTTTCACTGGAGAAGGACTGGGCCATGGGTAAGCAAATGACTTTTTGTCATTAACAGGTTCAAGTAGCATTAAAAATGTTCTGGCAGCTCATCTGATTCTGATGAAGCTCTGGAGCCCAATCGCAATGTGTCTCTAACTTATATTTCCAATTATCAGGCCAAGGGAAGGACCATAGTGAATAGCGCATAATACACGTGCATGTGCGTGTGCACGCACACACGCACACACACACGCACAAATTCTGATCACATATTTTTTTAAATTTATTTTTATTATGTTATGTTAATCACCATACATGACATCATTAGTTTTTGATGTAGTGTTCCATGATTCATTGTTTGCATATAACACCCAGTGCTCCATGCAGAACGTGCCCTCTTTAATACCCATCACCAGGCTAACCCATCCTCCCCCCCTTCCCCTCTAGAACCCTCAGTTTGTTTCTCAGAGTCCATAGTCTCTCATGGTTCATCTCCCCCTCCAATTCCCCCCCTTCATTTTTCCCTTTCTACTATCTTCTTTTTTTTTTTTTTTAAACATATAATGTATTATTTGTTTCAGAGGTACAGGTCTGTGATTCACATAATTTTTCATTACAAAATTGAAATTGAAATCTAGAGATCTTCACACTTAGAATAGCACAATAAAAATACATGTAAACCAGAAACTACTTCTTACCTAATAAAATGTGTATCTGCTAATCTTTACTTCCTTAATTGGTTTATTTTCTAAGTGATCAGTAAATC
>NC_138369.1:165932926-165988013 GCF_054177405.1 Leptonychotes weddellii | reverse complement strand
AAAAAAAAAAAAAAAGAAGAAGAACCATGATTTGGGTGCTGTTGCTCCATGACTAAATCTCTGGGTCAGTTGCTTCCTGGATCCCTGTAAATGGTGAGAGTGGAATCTCAAACCAGAAGTGTTCATTCCTGGAACACCCAAGCTCTGGGCAATCTTTGAGCAGCCAAGCCCAGGGTTCTCTGTTAAAGATCTGAAAGTCTTTGCAAAGGCCTCAAAAGCCCCATCCTGCCAGGACTTTTCCCAGAAATGCTTTCCTAATCCATTTCCTGGGGGCTCTCTGCTCACTCCTGGCCCCGCCCCCACTCCTGTTTTATACTGACTGCCCTAGGCACTGAGCTAATAAAGGGTGTTCCTTTCCCACTGTAGCTAATACCTCTTAGCTTTTAGGGATGAGTCAGTGCAGTAAATTCTCTAAACTGTATGCATTTATTTAAAAATTTTTACCAAGCATGACTTTGAGCCCAGTACTTTTCTAGGCACTGAGGATTCAGAAGGGAAGAAAAGAGATCAATATATCTCCATGGAGCTTTATTCCTAGAAGTGGATATGACAATAGAGGTAAATAAAGAAAACATATCATTCGGGTCATTGAGTTGTATAGCAAGAGAGAAAGCATGAAACAGGAGAAAGCATGTGTGTCTGGGGCCAGGAGAGGGTGAGCTGCTGGGGAGTTGTGATTTTAGATCGAGTGGCTAGGGAAGACCTCCCTGAGAAGGTGAATTTTGAGTGAAGCCTTAAGGGAAATTAAAAAATAATAATAATTAACTATGTGGGGATGAGAGGTGTGGGTGGAAAATGTTCTAGGAAGGGGAGAGAACAAGTACAAAGGTCCCAAATTAGCAAGCACTGGGAGGCTTGTGCAAATAGAGCAGCCTGATCCAGGAGAAGGTAGGCTGAGGGATGAGTTGAGGTGAGAGTAGTGAGTAGAGGCCAGGTCAGGCAGATGACTCACCTCTGATGGGCTAAACTGGAAGAAGGGAATTGACGTTTACTGAAATGGAAAGACTGTGAAAGGTGACAGTTTAATAGACAAGTCAAATCTGACATTGTCTGTTTGATGTCTAACAATGGAGACATGAAGTAGGTGATTGGAGGTGTGAGTCTAAGGAGGAGGTCTGGCTTGGACTTTTGGAATCCTAGCATACATGTAGTAATTAAAGTCATGAAATTTGATAAGACTATACATGGAGTTATGGACATAGAAGAAATCTCAAGATTGAACTTCGGGTCACTTTATTTTTAAAGGTTGAAAAGATAAAGAGGACTTAGCAAAGGAGAGGAAAAAAAAATCTGTTTGATAGTAGACAGAAAATGGAATGAGTATGTTATCTCTCAGGTTATTGAAATAGATATTTAAAGATGGAGAGAATATTCAGTTGTGTCAAATGCTAGTGAAGGGTGAAAGAAGATGAGCAACAACAACTGATCATTGGATACTGCAACGTGGAGGTCATTGGTAACCATTACAAGAGCAATTTTTCTGGAGTAGCAGTGGACAAGTGTTTATTACAAAGGGTTCGAGAGAGAATGCGAGAAAAGAAATTGGAGAACCCAAGTAAGGAGGTTGCTCCCAGAGTTCTGCAGCATAACAGGGAAGAGAGACATGGAGAGTGTCAGGAGAGAAAAGTCAGGACAATAGAGGAGTTTTGTTTTCATTTGTTCTTAAAATGGGATAAGTAAAAGCTTGTCTGAATGCTTATGGGAATCATCTAGTAAAGAGGGGAAAAAAACCCTAATGATACAGAAGAGAAAGGGAAAAATTGCTGAAGCAGTGTTTTTGAGTGGGCACAAGGAGATGGGAGCTAGAGACAAGGGGAGAAGCTGCTCTACTCTAGACACATAGACATATCATCCATTCATGAGACAAGGTAGATAATGGGCCCAAAGATGCAGTTATATGGGTAAAGGAGGTAGACAATCACATGTGTTTAATTTCTATAGGGTGCAGTTAATGATGCAAAATTATTTCTTCACATTAATATTTGAAAAAGAAAATGGAAACATTGGCTTACATTGTTTTATAGAGGAACAATGAATTGTGTTGAACAGATTTCCAGACAGTGTTGAGATCTCTGGTAATCTATCACATATGGCTCCTTTTATAGTCAACTTGTATAAATAGAGAATTCCTTTTCCAATTTGGTTTAATTGACATTAAACCAAACAGAAAAACATTGAGTGCTGTGATTACTGAGACCCCACCCTGTCTTCAGGGAGCTACCTATCTGGTGGGATGAGCCCCAAGATACGGTGACCATTTTTTTTCTAAATAAAAATCACGACCGATCACCCCACCCATGGGTTGACAACAGGAGAGAATATTTAACATGATGACCATTCAGGCATATTCAGGGCATATGTTCACCATTATTATAATTAGTATCAGATGTTTGTAAGTGCTGACCCAGAAAAATAAACAGTGTTAGAGAAGAACAGAAGAGTGAATGTTCAACTTTGCCTGGGAGGTGTGGGAAAGCAAAGTTCAGGCTTTGAAAATTACTGAAACAAAAGGAGAGGCAGGAATTAAGCTTTGGGCAGATAGATTAGTCATACCGAATGAGTCTGATTCTAAGGAGTGTGGATATTATTCCATAAACATCAACAGTGACATAGTCAAGTCTGTATTTTAGAAAGATAAATCTAGTAGCCACATAAGAGCAGAGATTGGCCAAAACTGGAGGTCATAAACCATTCAGTGCCCTCTGCAATAGTCCAGGCAAAATAGAATAGAGAAATGACAAAGAAAATGGCAATAGAACTGGGGGGGGAGGGGTAGATCCTAATATGATTTTTTAGAGGAAGGGGAAACACGAATTTGAGACTTATTTGGAAAAAAAGAACAAATAACAATGACCACAAGGTTCTAATTGGGGTAAAAATTACACTTTGAGGTCATTTGTCAAGATCTAGAACACTGAGGATGAGCAGTTTTGGTCAGGAGGTAAGCAAACATAATGAGCTCATTAGGTGCATGTTCAGTATTAGATAACTTCAAGCAGCTGGAAAGTCTGGGATTTTTCTTTGACATATTTCTTTTTTAGTGGACATTGGACTTACCATTTGAACTCAACAAAAAAAGAAAAATAAAATTAGCAATAAGTAGGTGCAATTAAAATGATGTGAAGGACATTCAATACTGAAGGACAAATTCATTCATACCTAGCAAAAGCAAGGGTACCCAGTATTTTTCGTGCAAGATTACCACATTTTCTTGATTGAAGCTTTTTGGTTTTTTATATTGTTTTGTTTTGTCAGTTATAAGACTGGCCAGAAATATTTTACTTTCTTCTTTGTTATTATATATTCATATTCAACTAATCCATTGATAAAAATAAAGCAAAACTGGAAAGATGACTTGAGAGGAAATGGTAATACACCACAAAGAAGAGAAATAGTTTACTTTTCTTTCATAGATTATGTGACCAGAGGAAAATGCTTTGGGGTATAGTTTTAAGATTTCCAAGAACTTCAATAAAGCATACATAATAAATACATCAAGCTCCCTATTGCATTTCCCAAGTCATTAATTATACACCAAGACCATTTAATGACAGAATAGAGTGCTTATTTGACCAATCCACAAAGACCCCATTGATTTGTATCTTTCTGGTTTATGTAGTTGATACATTGTAAAACTTCAAAAATTAGTAAATTCATTTCTTAACAAACTAAAGAATGCCATGATATGCCACAATATTTTCTTCTGTTTTCTAATTACACTATCATAATATTCTCTTACTCAGAAAATGGTACCTACAACAGGTAGATTTCACATGAATTTGATATTATTTTTATTGCAACATCATATATACTCAAAGCAATGCTTTTTATCCTAGTGAATAATCATGGCAAATACATTAATTGCTTTTATTATTAATATATTTACAATTTTCTCATTTTACCTGTTTTTTAAAAATTTTCTTTCTTTTTTAGTTCTAATATTTTTATTAAATAAATGGCTTTATTTATATCTTAAAGTGTTTTGGTTTTTTTGTTTGTGTTGTGGAGTTTTTTGGCAGCAGAAAACATAAAAGAAGGAACATATGAATATACAAACTGAACTAATAAATAAGCTATGTCGGTTTCTTTTTGTTTTGCTTTTAATCTCACCGTGAACAGTATTAGTAGCCCACTGAAACTAACGTCCTTCTATGATTTGCAAACCTGCAGAGAGGTAGATGAAAAAGTCACAGCACCCTTTTTGGCATTTCTAGTGTCTGAAGTTGATGACAGCTTCGTCTAACGTGGGGTGGGTATAGTACTTGAGCAGCAATTTTGTTGGTATTCTCTTAATCAGCTTTTCCTTATTCAAAGGGGACTATACTCTTTTTTTTTTTAATTTTTTTTAATTTTTTTTTTTTTAAGATTTTATTTATTTGCGAGAGAGACAATGAGAGACAGAGAGCATGAGAGGGAGGAGGGTCAGAGGGAGAAGCAGACCCCCTGCCGAGCAGGGAGCCCGATGCGGGACTCGATCCGGGGACTCCAGGATCATGACCTGAGCGGAAGGCAGTCGCTTAACCAACTGAGCCACCCAGGCGCCATCAAAGGGGACTATACTCTTATAGCAGCATAACTTTGCAACTTATTAGGTACATCTATATCCCAAAGCAAGTGTACACTTTTATTGCAGATATAAATAGTAAGCTTTCTAATTATATGGTATTTTTTATTAAGCATGGCTCAACTTACCAAAGATAGCTTAAAATTAACTTGAGAATGTTAAATTTTACAATTTATAATTTATTTTATTATTTTCATTTATATTTCTCATTTTCTTGTTTTACTTGGAAATTCACACTCCAAACATTATTTGACCCAAAATTTCTTTTAGTACCATGAAGAAAAATACTGTGTTTGTGTCTCATATGACTGAGACTTCCATGCAAATTACTGTTATACTAGGAGTTACAGGATTTAACAGCGTAGGGCCCAACCTGCCTTTTCCAAGAGCTAATAATATGGTGGAGGCAGCCATTTAAACAACACAAGATAGAATATAATAAGTCTGATGTAGCATTTTATTTTATCTTTTAAAGATTGATTTATTTGAGAGAGGGTGTGGGGGAAGGGTCAGAGGGAGAGGGAGAGTCTTCCAACCAGATTCCACGCTGAGCGCAGGACCTTGGGATCACAACCTGAGCTGAAACCAGGAGTCAGACGCTTAACCAACTGCACCACCCAGGCGCCCCATGTGTGTTGTAGCATTTTAAAAAATGATAAGCAGTGAGAACACCCAAGAAAAAAAATGGTTAAGGAATCAAGAAAGCTTTACTAAAGGTGGCATGTTCCATACGCCATGAAGGATGAAAGAAGAGCTGTCTGTAGGTGGAGGAAAAAGGGTTGGAAGAAAGAAATCATGGGTGCAATTGTTTCCTAGCTGACATAATAGATTAGCATAAACTTGGTGGCTTAAAACAGAAACTTATTCCCTCTTTGTTCAAGTAGTCAGAAGTCTGAAATCAAGGTTTGCTTCCTTCTGGAGGCTTTAAGGGAGAAACCGTCCCATGCCTACTCATGAAAAATAACAATTTCTTATTATTTATTGTTTTAATTTCTGAAAGAGAAAGAGGCAGAGACTGTAAAGGTCTTCCAAGGCAACGTAAGCTCACGTGTGTGGTTTCAGTAATATTCTATCATAGAAAAGCTTAAATCATACTCTGTCAACTTACAGAGTGACATTGACCTATCTAACAGTGTAATGATAAATATTATTAACAATAGTTATCATGGGGTGCCTGGGTGGCTCAGTGGGTTAAGCTTCTGACATAGGCTCAGGTCATGATCTCAGGGTCCTGGGATCGAGCCCCATGTGGGGCTCACCGCTCAACAGGGAGTCTGCTTCTCCCTCTCCCTCTGCCCCTCTCCCCTGCTCATACTCGCCTATGTGTGCGTGAGCTCTCTCTCTCTCTCTCTCAAATAAATAAATAAATCTTTAAAAACAAAACAAAAAAACGGCTATCATATATTGAATACAGATAAGGGTTTTTCATGTATTATCTCATTTAATCTTTACCCAATAGCATGTTCTTGGTAGAGATAAGAGAACTGAAACATAAAGAGGTTAATTAACGATAATATCTATAAACACCTACATGTGATAAGCAGAGTAATAAAATAAATTGAACATGAGAACATATATTACTATAAAAATTGAAAAAAGAAACAGAATACATAGGCATAAGTATTATAACAATAGTGGGGTATATGACTAAAGAAATGGAACTCTGTGTATTATAAGCAACCTACTTTTTAGCACTTTCTGCTTCTGCCTTCTGCAATAAAACCTATTCCACAATATAAAAATATTATATAGCCACTTACTATAATAATAAAAATGAAAGCTACAGTACACATAGCTTTAAGACCCTACTGTTTGGGACTGAGAGCTTTATCTGGTAAACTAGAATTTAATATGAAATGCCATTATAAAGAAACTGATATTTGTTAAAAGGGAAATAAACCAAGAACTCCTTTAAAATTATTTCATTTCTATGCTAGGACTAAAGTTTTTGAGTTACCTTGTCAGGCTGTTATTTCCCAAGTATCATCTCTATATGATCTTCCTGAAAATGGGGGCTGGAGGAATAGTTAAAAATCAGATTACTGTGCCCAGCTCCACAACTTCTGAATCGGTCTCAGGGAACAGGATGAGGCAGTCTGCATTTTAAACAAAGATTTGGGATAATTCTTTAATACTAAATGCCTGAGAACCATTGAACTAAGTTAAAAATAGGTACTCAAATTATTCCACCCCCACCATTTAAAAAAATACCCTATTTCCTTAATTTACTCTTTTATAAAAAGATGATGCTAGTAAGACGGAAGAGAAGGCTACAAAATGAAAGAGTGATCTGAGTTTGCAGTGGTTCCATAAATTCCTGACTTAAAGGAGTTGTATTAAGTAAATATTTAAGGTAAAATATTTTGCCTGCTACCTTTTGTTAATCAAATCAGTATGTTGAAAAAGTCATTGTTTTTAAATGCTTCTTAATATACCCAAATATGTTCACGTATATGGTATGTATAGTGTGTTTCTCAAAGCAAAATAAAATTAAAAGGTAAATTTTGGTCTGTCTCTTGCTATTCAGTAAGAAGTGCTCCACCAATAAGGCCAAATTTCCTGGGCACACATCCTTCTGGGAGTGGCTGCTCGCTTCCCATTTAGCAGCTGTACAACTGGGAAACGTCCAACAGAATGAAAGCCACCTGCCTCTCTAATGATTTCAGCCAAACGGGCGGAATTGAAGCTTTACCAAATGTGTTGTCTGTCACTCTGATTCTGTTTTTAAAAGGAAATTAAACTGGTCAGATATTCATATAGAAAATATGTGCTGTTCGTTAACTTCTGTTATGCTTGAGGTTCCTTTCAGGCTACCACGTTCCATGGATTTTGAGATGTCCTTCTAAAATGTAGTTTGGAGGTCAAAGTCCCTTTAGAATTTCCAACTAATCTCTTTACCTACTTCAGTCTCTTATAATTCCTTAAAATGGTCTGCAAGGTAGGATATTATAGAAAGAACAAAATCACAGGCTTTCCAATCACATAGATGTGAGGTTAGGAGCTTGCCTCTATCATAATTTGCCATGTGGGCATGCCCATTTGCCCCTCTGAACCTTAGTTTTGTAATCTGGAAAATGGGGTTATTTTATGGATTAGATGTGTCTGGAAATGTCATGGAACATTTGTTTTCTTTTTTTTTTTTTAATTTGATTTTATTATGTTATGTTAGTCACCATACATTACATCATTAGTTTTTGATGTAGTGTTCCATGATTCACTGTTTGTGTATAACATCCAGTGCTCCATTCAATACATGCCCTCTTTAATACCCATCACCAGACTAACCCATCCCCCCACCCCCCTCCCCTCTAGAACCCTCAGTTTGTTTCTCAGAGTCCATAGTGTCTCATGGTTTGTCTCCCCCTCCGATTCCCCCCCTTCATTTTTCCCTTCCTACTATCTTCTTTTTTTTCTTTTTTTAACATACACTGGATTATTTGTTTCAGAGGTACAGGTCTGTGATTCATGTGATACATGTTTTCATGTAAATATTTAGTATTATCTTTTTTTAATTTTATTTCTCTGTATTTGTGTTTTATATAATTGTCTACCCTAATGATATCTACCTCATAACAAACATCTAGACAAGGTCCATTTCAAGTTTTCTCTCATTTCACCCCAACCTGACCATGTATAGCATCTTTTATTTTCCGTCATCATCTTCAACATTATGCTCTAATACCATTTGACAGAGGGTGATGCAACATCAGTATGAATTTGTATGTCAGAATATTTCCATAATAACGGGGGATTAATGCTTTGTAAGGATTAGTTCATATAATAGTATAAGTAGGGAAAAACCCCACAAAATTTTGCATAACAATTTCAGGAAAATGCTCTATGTAGGCATTTTTTACTGGGCCTCAGGTTTTAATCAACAAAAGCACTGAGCTAATAAGCAACTTCAGTGAGCATAAGACTATTAAAAAACTCTAGAGATAAGTTAATTGAAGTGGATATGAAAGAGGAAAATGACAAGTAGAAATAGAAAAATAAAAGTTGATCAGTAAGATTTAACAGTAATCCATTCATTCTCTTATATTCAGTAGTTTAAGTAAACATTTTATTATAATGAACAAATGAAGTATATAAACCTTCAATAATTTTAAGTGTAAAAAATTAATATCTAGTGTTAAAGCATGTTATCTTCCTTTATACACGAATGCTATTAATTTAGCCGCCTCTAATTTGGAGCTCATCAAAATCCATTCCAATGGATTCTAAATATCATGAAATATTGGATCCATGTGCCGATTTGTATTCTTTCGTTTAATGGACGCTTTGCTTTATACTCTTCAATTCAGGCAGTTTTCATTGCTGAGGTAGCACCACAGAAAATGCCAACATCGGCCAACTAGTCACAAAAGTCAAGAAGCCATTTACCTAATTACAGCATCAGTTTTAACTGCACAGCAGCCTGTGTGCTTTTATGGTGCTAATACCTGAAAGCAAAAATCAGGACAGAGGGTTAGCAGGTTCTGAGTTTTGACATTTGACACCTCTCACTTCCCTGCTCTACCCATTTGATCTTTTTGTGTCAAGACAGTCTTTCCCAGAAAGAGATATGAAGGCTAAGAAGACATTTATCAGTAGTACGTACCTTTCTGCCCAATGTCGTGGTTATCTTTGCATCTCAAGCTGTTCTTGGCACAAATTGGGTATAGGATGGGCATTTAGCACACATTTTTTATTGTCTTTGCCATGTCCTTCTAAGATGGAAGTATGACTCTGGAATCAATCCGCTCCCAAACTGCTGTGTCAAAAATGACAGTTGGCTCAATGATACCGAACCGCAGAATTATTTAAATAGAACTATGTTTCAGGCATTTTAAAATGATCATCTTAGTGTTTTTCCGCAAAACATAGCTAATGTGTTTCTTTACATTTATCTGACCTCCCCTCATTGAATTACACCATCTTTATTGCGGAAGCCTGCAAGCTTTGCTTGGACACTCACAGTGATTTGCACCTATTTTTCATGGATGTGTCAGCCTATGATTATATAATTATATGACTTTTTATAAAAGCGTAGAAGGCTTGGAAAATGATGTGCCCTCATATTATGAATGCTCAAGTACTCTGAATAAAACACTTTACTCACTTTTAGAGCTATGCCACTGGAAGGCAATCATTGAGTCTTTTATGTAAATTACTATTTTTCATTATTTACCGATTCCCAGTTGCCCTATATATAGTCTAAGTATATTCTCTGTGGCAGTCAGAATGGTACAATCTAGGAGTTAAATGACTAAAAAAGCAGATTTCCTGGGATTAGATGCAATATAATACTATGTTGACATAAATGACTGGCTTATTTTTTCTCTATTACTTATTAAGCAAAAAGAAAATCATCACAATATATGGTAGTTAAGTAAATGATGGTCTATGCTTTTAACCAGTTTATGAAGCAAGATTTCTTCAACTGTACTATTTAGTCTCTATAATGCTATTCAAATAAATCACTTTTAAATGAATTATCATGCCATATTAATTATATATTTAATGAGTAGGTACTATTTCAATTCAATGATATTCTTCAGTAAGAAATGGACCCTTCATGCCATGGGTTTTCAAAGTAATTGCAGAGTCAAGATACAAATACAAAATACAGAACAACAAATACCATAAGTAAAAAACTAAAGCAATTGCTAAGGTTATACTTGATTGAAATACATAAAATTGCCCATTTTAAACTGTTGTCAACCTAGTATATCTACAAACTTATAATTTTGCCTAATATCCCACTTTCCCTCAATATTATGTCTCAGTCCTTGTGGGTCCCTCTGCCTGGAAGGTCTCTCACCACTGTACAGTTTCAGCTAGAGCACAATATGCTCAAAGTATCTATACTGAAATTCACAGCATGGATGAGATACCACATTACTGATTGCACGCCTTTACATTTAAAGTATTTCAATGTGTGGCAATAGCCTAGAGTATGTGATTTCATATACCCCTACCCCACCCTGACCCTTCCTCAAAAGTAATTCCTCCAGGGTAGTGTCATAACGTATTTGTGTCCTTGAGGATAGATGTCACAACATATTTGTATCTATAGACCTTATTAACATGATTGGCATCTGGCCAGGGCTAAGTAAGTGCTGAATGAATGAATATATGAATATGTTAATAATTCAGTAACAACATATTTTGAACTGGGTGAGACCTTGCTGATTTTCTACTTCTGTCCCTCATTTTACACATGAGAAAATTGAGGCTCAGAAAAATAGCTCACCATTACTTCTTAAGAGTTGAATTAGAGCTGGAATAGGACAAGCAAAGTTTAAAAATCATCTAAAAATGTTAAAAATCATCTAAATTAATATGGGTATAACATATTTCTTTGTTATGTGTATTTGTGTCAGTAATCTATCTTATTCTACACCAACTTGACTTTGCCTTCAGGTGCTCATATCCCCAATACTTGGGAGATAATTAGCACAGATATTTACCCAAAGAAATAGTAACTCTGGAATAACTCTTGGCAATGACAGTCAGTGAAGATTTTATAGAAGAACTGGGACTTAAACTGAATCTTAAAGTATGTTCAAATTAAGACAGATGAAGGAAATGGGAGAATGTGAGTGGAGTGGTATGAGCAAAACATTGGGGCAGGAAATCCTAAAATGTGCAGAGAAGAGTGAGCAAAGAGAATATTAAACTAGTCAATGGTTGTCCTCATGTCCTTAGAAAGTGTGTGGTTTTGGTTTTACATATATATGTGTATATATATATCTATATAGTGCAAGTATATATATATAATGTGCACATATATGTGTGTGTATATGCATGTGTATGTGTGTGTATATGTGTGTGTAATTCTAGAGACTGTCCTATCTAGATTGAGAAGAAAGTATCAATTTATAAAGGTATCCTACATTAAAAGTTAGAATAGGGTTGAAAATAAATTGTAATCTCAGACTTTAAAAGTTGGTTTTAAATATATATATTCCTACTTTACTAAAACAACTGGCCTTCTGCACTTGATAATATAAAATGTTTTTTCTTCTTTTTCTTTTTTTTATCCCCATCAAATTATTTCTGTTAACTTCAGAAAATACTGAGGAGATTTTTACATAGTTTCATTATCTTTTATAGGTTTCTTAAAGGTGAACACTGTCTGTGTATGTGTGTTTGTGTGTGTGAAGTCATAAGGAAGGGCCTTAGAGGGAGTTGGTGGAAAGAACTATCCCCTTGACAATGCAGTTTAGGATTGGTACCTGAGGCTTCCATGTACCCATCCTTCCACAGCATGACATCCACAGCTAATAGATTTTCTTTCTGTGTTTAGCCTGGGCTATAACATTCTCCTTAAAAAAAAAAAAAATCACTACAGGTAGCTTCTCTCAATTATTGTGAACTGGAACAAGAGATATATTTATCAACTGGTTTAAGAGTATTGATTTTTAAAATTAAATATGTGTCAGCTAAACTCATACTCATGGCTATTATCTAAATGTTTCTCTACTGAGTCATTTTCAATTCACTTAACCATTTATGAGTGCTCACTATGTGTTTGGCAGCATTTTAGCTGTCAAGGATGCAATGACAAAAAAAAAAAAAAAGAGAGAGAGAGAAGGGCATGGACTTTGGACTTTGCCCATGTGGAGTTTTGAATTAGTGGGAGATACATAATCAACAACCGGATAATAAATGAATACATATATTGCAAATTACTGAAATATTTTTAGAGAAGTATATGGTTGATGTGGTAAACCAGTTTGGGAGGGTGTCCTATTTTGGAGAAGGTAGCCAAAGATGTTCTCTCTGAGGGGGTGACATAGAAACTGAGACCTGAGGTGAAATTATGGAGCCACCCATACAAGTGACAGGGAGAAAGTGCTAGACAGGGAGGTGGTCCTGTGGTAAGAACTTCGTAGGCTAAAGGAACCTGTGGTAGGCCAGCGAGGGGAACTCATGACTGAGGGATACAGGACGAGATTGCCTGTGAAGAAGATGGATGGTCCAAAGAAGCCGGATCCGGCAGTAATAGGCAGACCATGCTAAGGATTCAGATGTTATTCTGTATGTGATAAGAAAGCACAGAAGTGTTTTAAGCAAGGAAGTGTGTTAACAGGAAAACATCTCTGTGATTATCAATGATCAATTATCCTATTGAGGATGGATTGGAGAGGAGGAAGAGAGAAGTAGGAATGTCAGTAAGAAGGCCATTAAGTTGTCCAGACAAGAAAAAAATGGTGGATTGGACTAGGATGATAATGGATGTGGATTGAAGTGAGCAGATTCTAGAAATACTTGGGAGATGATAGAGCTGTGAGAACTTGATGAAGTACTTTGTGAGAAGTACTTTGTGATGTAAAGGAAAGGGACCGAAGCAGGAGAGCTTACAGATTTCTAACTTCAGCAATAGAATGAATGGATGAGCCATCAAGAAAGATGGGAACCATTGGGTAAGAAGGAGAGTTCAGCTTTCTATGCTTTATTTGTGATGCTTGATTGTTAGTCAGTGTTGACACTCTGTAGTGTTTAGAAATCAGGAGTGAGATTTAGATGACAGATATAGATTTGAACAATGTGAATGTATAGGTAATTGAGGTTATAAAATTTCTCTTTTTCTTGATGATAAGAGGGAAAATCAAACCCTATTTGAATGGGTGTATAATGTAAGTACATGTGAATATATAAAATGTAAATATATGTGCATGCATGTATGCACGAACAACACACACACATTCACACCTCCTTAGGGAGTGAAAAGAATAATTGATACCATTTGGATAAGAAGGAGAGAAGGAATGGAGGAGGGAAAAAAGAAGGGAGAGAAAGAGGGAAGGAAGGGAACCTTTGCTTGCCCAAGAAAAGCTGTGTTCAAATCAACTTCAGAAATTAAAATAATTTACCAATTCCATTTATTTCCCCCTAAAGCTGTATATGAATATAAAAAGAAACTTGTAAAAATAGAAATAAGATTAACTCAGCTTCCCAAGTTCACATACGGTGAGGATATTTGAATTTCTATGTTCTATCATCAGAGTCTTATTCATTTCATCATTTACTGACAAGAAACTACACATTTTAATTTAATCCTAGCTGAAACCTCTAGAAATGCTGTTGCTACAAGGAAAGTGATCTGGATTACTGGACAGGTCATCCAGAATGTGTGGAATACATAGGACCAATTTGTAGGTGTGTGTAGGCAATGGAACACAGACTAAGTTAACCCTAAAAAATCTCTGCATTTGGGAGTTGCCAGAGTGGCCACTTCTATTGAAGTTGCATCTGATAGAAATATTGTCAGACTACAGAATGTTTCTGGCTAGTGAAAAGACAGGGCCAAATTAATAATGAAAATAGCCAATATGTATTGTATCTCTCACATGCTAGCCAGGGTTGTAAGCAGTTGACGTATCACCTCATTTAATTCTCACACTATCCTGAGATGGGTGTAATTTTTATGTCTATTTTATAACTAAAAAAATTGAGATGAGCTCAAATTTGCATAGCTGGAAAGTGGTAAAGCTAGAATTTGAACTCCTCTGCACATGAATAGATATTATTTGTTGATTGGGAGGACTGCATTGAGGCAAAAGTTTCCAATCCTGGAGGAAAGAAGGGCTGGTTATTGCGTGCAGTGGATGGCTTGCTGGCCCCCACTGGCGAAAAGGGAAAGAGAAGGAAATAGCAGCAAGTTGTTCATTCATAAACCATAATTTTCCCAAGAGCAAGGCTTGCAGTTTCTGCACCTGGTACATTGCTGACTCATCTCACCTGAATCATTTTAGTCAGCTTCATTGTGTTTGCAAGATCTGCTAATTTCCTCACTGGAATAATTTAAACTATCAATAAAGAATGCAATAAATCATTAAAGATAATGGTTAATAAGGAGAAATAATTTTGACTATTCAGCTTGCATTGATCCTTGATATAAAAAGATTAATTTTATGTTCTATTTTTAAACTTACAGGCAACCATTAGCCATTTCTTTTGGCAGGGTTGAGCTGAGCTGGTTTTTCATTAAAAACTTGGCATTTATCTTATCATTGAATCCTTACTGTGATATCTCATTCCAGAAACAGAAAAATATTGTGACTTACCAAGAAAATACAACAAGACAAATGTTACCTGTTTAATAAAAATCATTGTGGCATAACTTTGAAGTACATGCAGTTTTAGTGGTCCATGAAATCTTCATCATTTTGAACCTACCTAGGTACACAGAGTCCTTACTCTTGTTAATTTAGAAGATTGATCTCTTCCTCTTAGACCTAGAGGAGGTGTGTGATTTTATTTGTTACTGAAATTTAATGGGGATACAGTATCAAAGTTATGTGATTTGAAATACATAACAATGGAAATATTTTCTGTTTCAGGCATTCCCATCAAAGCTTAAGGAATATTTTAGTGTTAATGTCCATTTGAATGTTCTCAGAACAGTGCCTATTTTTCATTTATTTTTATGTTTTTGCTATAGCTAGACAAAATTGTATAGCAAGAAATACTCTGTAGTTATGTTGGTCCACTCTATACCAGGACTATATTGCATAATGCTGTATGTGTGACATCAAGAAGTTTTAATGCATCAGGAAGGTTTTTTTTAAGATTTTATTTATTTATTTGAGAGAGAGAAGAGTACACATGGGGGGCGCAGAGGGAGAAGCAGACTCCCCACTGAGCAGGGAGCCCGACATGGGGCTCGACCCCAGGGTCCTAGGATCATGACCTGAGCCGGAAGGTAGATGCTTAACCAACTAAGCCACCTAGGCACCCTGCATCAAGAAGTTTTAAACATTGTCATCTTAACAATCTGATAAAAACAGTGCATTTTGTGTCAAAACATAACTGTGGAAGAGAAAGTTAAAACCATACTATACAATTTTGACTTTTTTTTAGATTAGAACCAAATGAATAATACTAATCTAAAGTTATATCAGCTAAGTAATTTTTACCTATGAAAAACTCCATTTTGCCTAATCTGAAAATTTTAGAAACATGTATAACAGAACAACAGAGCAAATTTTAGAAGCATAACCTAACATAAAGCAAATCAGCCATTTAATTCCCAAATATGAATTTAAAAGTATCTTCAACTCGTCTTGAATCTGAGAGAATGGTAGGTCACAAATGCAATCTCTCTCCGTTTTACTTCTTCATTTACTGATTCTGTGAATAAGCCAGCAGCTACATTTTATTACCACCCTATAAATGCACATGACTTGTTTTATCAGCCTTTTCCACATATTTTTAAGCCATCACTATGACCTCAACCTGTACCCAACTGTTCGAAAGCATAGAATGGAAAGGAAGACTAGCAAACTGGTATTTTCTCCCTCCCCCAAACCTGATGGGAAATTGTTTATGCAATCAACCAATCAATAAAATCTACTCTGCTGGTGCCTGAGGAGAGTCCAACAAAGTATAGAGAAGGACATTACTGTTTTGTTCTGTCCATGCATCTTTTGGTTGCAAGTAATAAAAAAAAAATGCAAAATTGCTCATGTGAAAAGCTGTTTTATTGCAAAGCTATCCCCATTATTTCAAGCAATTAAGGACAGAAAGTGATGTTGAAAGTAGCAAGGTTGAAAAACAAGGTTGCAGTCTTCTCTATGAAACACAGTGTTCTCTCTGAACCCTGTTTCTCTCTGCATGTTGGTGTCTCTTGGTTCTCTCTGTTTAAACCTCCTGCTTGTGATGTGAAATGGCCCCATCCAAGTTACAACTTCGTGGCCTCTCAGCTCTGGTGCCCACTCATGGTTGCCAACAGTTGAGAAAGAGAGAGAGAGAACATCTGGATTAGCAGGGCAGATCTTATATCTCAGAGTGCTTTCATTAATTTTTGTCAAACTCTTATGTCTATGGCCAGTCTGTGGTTGCAATTCAACCATAATTTGCCAAATGGAGTTGCATCCTAATCTGTTAATTCTTTGCCCACTAAACTTATTTTCATTAGCTCTAATATGTGATCTGCTGTCAAACTATTTCTCATTCTTTTATAAATTATGGTCTTCAAACTGAAAACTTTTTCAGCTTTAGTACCAGTTGTAAATGTATATAATTTATCAACAAACTCACAAAATACTGGAAAATTTAGCACTTGGCTCTTGTGACCCAGAATGAGCTGGCTTCAGCAAACAACTGCTTAATCTGTGAGAGGTGATGATAATCTCAATGTCAATGGAAAGGAAAGTTGCACGTAGGAAACTCTGCAAAATAACCAGTGGGATTTAATGGGACATGGAAGCAAGATGGAGATAAAGAAGATTTAACAATTTACACATGGGTGAAGGGGTTATGATGATACCATAACTGAGAAGGAATATAAAAATCCATTCATGGAGTTGTGTTTTGCGATCGGCAAGCATGTGGTACTTACATAAAAATCCATTCATTCAACAAGTATCTATGGGAAAGCCTATACTAATGTGGAAAAGCTCTACATTCTACATGCTCTACAGGATAATTTTCTTTTTCTTTTTTTTTTTTATAAAGATTTTATTTTTATTTATTTGAGAGAGAGAATGAGATAGAGAGAGCATGAGAGGGGGTAGGGTCAGAGGGAGAAGCAGACTCCCTGCTGAGCAGGGAGCCCGATGCGGGACTCGATCCTGGGACTCCAGGATCATGACCTGAGCCGAAGGCAGTTGCTTAACCAACTGAGCCACCCAGGCACCCTACAGGATAATTTTCTAATTAATTGTTGAGTCACCTACAGTTCAAAAATAGATACAAATAATTACTGATTTCTATTAAGCTTCTCTTTTCAGCTTTTAGTGATGACCTTACTTGCACATTTCTCCTGAAATGGCACCATCATTGGACTCTGAGCCTTCCCAAAGCAGAGCTAGTCTTACTTTGATCCTGTGTTCCAGGCATCTAGCTCAGTATTTAGATGATACTGTTCAGTAAATGTGGGTTGAGTTAAGGAATACAGAAGAATCTATACTTGGCACCATAAAAGACAAAGGCTGTGATAAAAGTAATGAAAGGGGGCAGGCTAGTTGACTTCAATTCTTAGTCCTAGAGAAGATGTTGACCTATGCTAAATTTAGAGAGGTGCTTTGTAGTAGTACTTGTTGTTGTTGTCATTCTTGTCAAATCTTAGGAGTCTATCAGTCTATAAAGAAGTCTGTACAGCAGATTCAATAATAAACTTATACGGCTTGATGCTGATGTTTCACTGTCGCCAGAGGAAAACTCCAACAGTTACTGGATATAGAGACACCCTTGAATTTCAAAACCTGGAGCTAAGGGTGAGGATTAAGAGATTTGTGTTGGATATTGATATAGTTATAAATATTTAGCAAAATGAAGCAGAACAATTCCCTCTGCAGCATACAATGTATGTATGTTATGCTTTGTACTTTTATTTTTTTTTTAGCAATTTGGAATCAAATCTTTGCAATATGTTTTGACCTTTCCGTTTTTATTAATGAATATACCCAGAATAAGGACAAAGGGGATTCTAAAACAAAATAAAATCATTTTCATATTCAGGCTAGAGTGGTGACATTTAAAGAATTTTATAGGAAATATAAGGAATGACATTTTTTTCCCTTTTAATCCTGTATACATAAAGTGAATTCTGTATGAGGAATGCAGATGCCCTCTGTGAATTTATCAGGTTCCCCAAATTCATTTGTAAACAATAGTTTGCAATATAGTAGATGATTTTGCATAGAAACAGTATTTGATGTAGTTTTTAGTTATCCCATACCAGTCTACACAACTTGATTTAGTTCAGTGCCTGGAGGTTATGAAAGCACTACTGATATTATATACTAGGGCATGGCAAACCTTGATTTGTAGGCCAAATCCAGTCCACCTCCTAATTTTTTTAAGATCATTTTTTTGGAACACAGCCATGCTTATTTATTAGCATATTGTCTCTGGTTGTTTTAGAGTCACAACGGCAAAAGTAAGTGGTTGCGACATAGACCTTTTGGCCTATAAAATCAAACTTTTCAGAGAAAATGTTTGCCTATCCCTGGGTAGCCCTTAATTAATCCCTAACACCATAAGGAGACTGAATTGTGGGGAATTTCATTCAGAATTTTGACTCTGAGCTCAGGCATGGATCTTTCTTGACCAGAGCAGCATGCTGGCTTGTGTGGCTTGTAGCTCCCTCTTGTATTTGATTGGTACAACTCTATTGGCCAGAATTGATTCACAAGGTCTGAGAAGGAGGGGACTCTGGCAGGACATAGGCTGAAGACCTAAGAGAGTGGAGCTGGGCTAATTTCTTCCATGGTTTTCTGGTCTATTGGAGAAGTGAGGACATGTGGCTAGATTTGGGGACATTGTCCTGTATTGGAGGCTATTGATGAAGGAGTCACTCTCAGGGTTGAATCTTCTCTGCTTCCTTCCATCTCACCACCACTGTTCCCACTACTAGCCTCTCTGCATCTCAGACCCCTCTCGTGATGGGTCTTAGGGTAAGGAATCATGTGGACATGAATTAAAAGATTTTGTCTTTGGCAGGAGCCAATAAAACAAGCATGGGAGAGATAAAGAGGATATTACAGACAGCTATAAGGAGAAAAAGGGTCTTCCTGGGCCTCTAGGGTATCTCGCTTTTTTAGCTAGGAGAGATGAACATAGCTAGGTGTTGCCTATCCTTTATTAAATTTTCCTAAATAGTTCTCTATTTATGCTCTATTATCCTGTGTTAAACTGGTAGCATCACCTCTCAATGACACTTATGTAATATATACCATGGGCCAGGCAGGGTGCTTGGCATTCTCCAGCACTCCACCTCAATGATTTTCCTTTCTCTTCTCTAGAAACTGCTCCTCCTCCCTCTTAGATGTAACCCTCATTATCTAATCTTTCAATGACTGAGTTCCTCTAGACTTAGTACTATGTGCTCTCAAACTTCTCATCTATATGCTCTCCCTAGACAATCACATCTACTTGTGGCTTCAACCTTCTATAAACTGATAACTCAAATGCATAAAAGATGAGTAACCTATCTTCTGAGCTTCAGATCTAGATATCCAACTGTCTACCTGGAAACATCTCCATTTGGCTCGCTCTTGATTTTGTTTGTTTTGTTTTGTTTTATTCTGCTCTCCGTTAATTTCCTATCTTACTGAATGTCTCCACTGTTATGAAATTCCTCGGTCCAGGAATTGCCATGTCGATCTTGTCCCGTCCCTTTCCCTTATTTTCTGGATCTCATCAACAAATTCAGTGGATTTTCTCTCCTCGATATCATTGCAAATCCATCTGCTTCTTTCTATTCACACTGCCACCATCCTGGTCAAAGCAGCAGCATTTCTCTACAGGAATAAGAAACAGCTTGTTATCTGGTCCACCTGAAGCCACTCTTAGTCCAATTCATGTTGCTCTTCTCCTTGAAACTTTTTAATGACCTCCTTTTGCTTTTCAGAAAAAGCCCAATATTGTGAATGTTACCTACCTGTCCTTGCATGGTTCTCATATAGTCTTTTTCACTTCCTTCCACATGCCATTCTTCTTCCTCTCTTTGATTATGTGGTTCCCTCTGCTGAGAAGGCCCCCCACTTCCCTATACTAGACAATATCTTGACCTCTTTCTCGGCAGACCTTAAGTCATACCTTAATGTGATTTTTTTCAAGAATGATCAGACTAGGTAAGGTACCCTAAATTTCCCATATGTAGCTCTAATCACAGTCATGATGAATTAAGTTAGTGCACAATTATGTAAAATCTGTCAGCCTCACTAAAATGTAATTTCTAGGAGGGCAAGGGCTATATATCCCTAGTTAGGGCTGTGCTTCCATTCCCTAACCCAACAACTCTAATTTCAAATCTAGGCTATCAGACCCTCAAACCATGCACTGCAATATAATGCAAAGAAGGTTTAGGGTTTATTTGTTCTCCTTCATGTTCCCCATTGGCATGTATAATGAAACGTTGATGAGGTCCAGCAACTGGATCCTAGGTAAAGGAAGAACAAATCAATATGTAACAGTGTTTTTGGTGTTAAGGGTCAAACTGAATAAATTGTGTACCTTATTACTGTTACATAGATAATGGCTGCACTGGATATCACTCTTTTGTTTTAAGGCCACTTAGTCTGAGTATTATTATTTTTAATGCATTCACATATAAAATGAAGAAATGGCTAATAATGAATACTTGATCCCCAAATCATGAAATCAATTTTAATATGCTTGGAAGATTTAGTATTTTCTTAGTGCAGTGAGATTGATGAAGTCCTGTTAGTGAATATATTGATGGGATTGAAGGAAAATGGGTTCTATGGTCTTTTGTCAGCAGTGAGATGAACCTGTGATACAAACTAAAAAGTAGGTGAAGAGTTTTAAAGCAACTGTGTTAAGTGTAAAAAGTTAATTCTTAACTTTCTGGCCTTTTTTTACAATTATAACTGTGCATTTTTATGTAGATAACAAATATAGCTAATTTTGTCAGAAAATTTATTTGAAATCAATACATTTATTTTTAAGTATCTTAAATAAATACTCTATGAATCTGTTTATTTTCTTTCTAGACCAGGGATTATATACTCCAAAAGAACTCCTTTTCCTGATACATCAATGGAAAATATTTTATTTAAAATCACATTTTATTAAAAATCTATTCTAATAAGAAAATGTCTTTTCAAATCAAGTATATACTAAGAAATGTGAAAAGTAGCTGTTGTTTCAGTTACAATTTTCTTTTTAAAACATTCATATTTTAGGGGTAATTTTGAGTATAGATTTAACAGTTTCAAAAGATTTTTTCCATCTAAAGTCTACCCATAAAGCTGTATTCCCATGTTAACTAGCTTGAGGACAGTTACTAATTGTACCCCCAATTTGTAATGCATCAGTTTAACACTATTGATCTACTTAAAAAAATGAAAGTAAACTAAGCAAGAGCCAGCCTCAATACCAAAGGAATGATATATTGATTTCATCTGACAATGCTTTGTCTACAGATCAATGTGTATATGCAGCATAGACCAGTTAAGAATGAAACAGGGTGGGAAAAGGTCATGAAAGAAACAGTATCCTAGATTACTGGAAACCATGAAATGAACACATCTTAAGAGTTTATCTGATAGGTGTTAATAAAGGAATTCAGTAGACTTACTGGGCAAAAAATTCACAATGTAAATATCTAATGACTAAAATACTGTACCACCATCTACTTTGAAGAAATTAAGACTTCTTTTTCCTTTTTTTTTTGATTTTTTTTTCTTTTTTTTTTTATTCTTATGTTAATCCGAAATTAAGACTTCTTAATTAAGAATGAATTGATAGTGTATTTGTGACATGAAGTCATGATGTGAACCCAGTCCTGCTCTCATTTTACCATTTGGGGAATCTTTGCTGTTCAAAACCTGTTCCCAATTCCCTCTATCAAACGCTTGTATTCAACTGTCCTCAAGTCTAGAATTCTTTGACACCTCCCTCTAGGCCTTATTTTAGATCCTAATGGTTGACCTGTATAATCCTCTGGGAACCAAAGGTTGTGTTTACCTTTCGGTCTTTTCCAGGTTCTTTTAGAATAGGCATACATTCTTTCAACCTGACAGCAGAATTTAATGTGAAACATAAAATGCCATATTATTCAATACATCTCTTGTGTCTTTCATGATATTTTGGTACCATCAAGCAGAACCTTTCCCAAGCAGAACCATTTATTTAGTTTATAATCTGATTAGCTCTTTATAGACTTCCTCTTTTGAATCTTGATTCATTTCCTTAAAATATCTTTCTTATTTTAAACATATGTATTAAGCTCATATTATGACTTTGGATTTAATTCTCCAATTAAAATTTATCTTACAGCTATGCTTGTTCTTAGAGAGCTGAATGTGTGTGATTTGTAAAACAGGTGCTTCTTAGGTTCTCCAATCCATGTTTTGTATTATCTTAAGATTTTCTCAAGTTTCAGATTTTTAAAAATCCAGTATATCAAGCTGGGCTGGTAAAAGGTTCAGAGATGGAAGAAATCCTTTTTAGCATAATAATAAAGTACTATTTCATCAGATGCTAGCTTTCTTCCTGTGGAATAAAATGTAATATGCTATAGTAAAATATATGCATATGCAAAAAATTCTCTTTGCATAGTTTTAACCACTATATTATAGAACTAGAGAAGGCAAATTGCAACATTATATCTATGGGAAAAAAATAGCCTACCACATCATTTCTTTTTTTCCTCTATCTACAGTTTTTATTTTCTGGGACTTACTATTTTAAGAAAAAGACTAAGTAGTCATTCTGTATCAACATTGGTACTTTAAGAATAAAGATATTCTATTTTATCAATTATTGAAGTTAGCATATCTTTGGGGATTTTTGAGGATTCTAATAGAGTCAGATGTGAACTTATGAGATGGTACAAAAAGGAAATAGAATCTAATTTATGTGTAGCAATACTGGATTTCAGAATAAAGTAATATAAAAAATAATCAGAATGTTATCTTCCAAAAAGTATATGCAATTTGATGTTTTCTTATTTTGATGCTAGCTTTGTTATTCAAGCCAATTTTAATGGTTGTTTTGATTTAAAACCTAAAGAATAAGGACAAAAATACTCCCCAAAACTGAACAGCAACAGCAACAAACAACTATGATAACGTCTGTCCAGAGGAAATACCTGTCAACTCTAGGAAGCAATAGCTATGAGTAATGCATAGCCCATGTTCATTTGCATTGTTTATGCAACTAGTATTAGCATTAAGAAGTGTGAGTTTTCTATACTAGTGATCCTTGGACAATCATATACATAATTTTCTACTTTTATATTCCTTCTAGCTCAGGTCTAAAGGAATATTAACACATATATGCAAGAAAATATGTTCCTAAATACCTTGCATAACCCAAATTTTCTGTCCTTCACAATTCACCAAGGATGACAGATTTTTGCTTTTAATTATTCAAGTGGACCCACCCTATGGTGATAGCATAAATCCAGCTCACCAATAAGTTGGCCTGTCAGCATTGAAATTCTTTGAATAACTGACAAATTATTGTTTTTTTGACTTCCAAAATTTTGTTCATAATGTGACGATTTACTTTTTTTATTTGATTCCATTTCAAATAAACTCAAAATGCTACTGCACACTATTTCCTTTCATCTTATAAAACCTGTGCTCTAGAACTGAAATTATAATGTGACTAGGGTCTTATGTTTGAATTTAAATAGAAGTAGTGGTTTCTCAGAGTCCATAGTCTCTGATGGTTCGTCTCCCGCTCTGATTTCCCCCCCTTCATTCTTCCCCTCCTGCTATCTTCTTCTTCTTCTTCTTCTTCTTCTTCTTCTTCTTCTTCTTCTTCTTCTTCTTCTTCTTCTTCTTCTTCTTCTTTTTTTAACATATAATGTATTATTTGTTTCAGAGGTACAGGTCTGTGATTCAACAGTCTTGCACAATTCACAGCGCTTACCAGAGCACATACCCTCCCCAGTGTCTATCACCCAGTCACCCCATCCCTCCCACCCCCCACCACTCGAGAAACAAACTGAGGGTTCTAGAGGGGAGGGCGGTGGGGGAATGGGTTAGCCTGGTAATGGGTATTAAAGAGGGCACTTACTGCATGGAGCACTGGGTGTTATATGCAAACAGTGATTCATGGAACACCACATCAAAAAACTAATGATGTAATGTATGGTGATGAACATAAAAATAATAAAAAATAATAAATAAATAAATAGAAGTAATGGTTATTATTATCTTATAAACAAAAATACATCATAATCACTAATAGTTTACTTTTTATAAGTTAGAAAAAGAAACACATAGTTTTAAGTACCTCCTACGAAAGTATCTAATTTTAGTTTATTTCTTTGGTTCTTATACTAACATTAAAAACATATTTGCATAGAACTGGAGAATGTCTAAGCTTTCTATGTGAAATGGAACTAGAAAAATTCCTTTATTAATTATATCATCCATCACAACCTTGCTGATAAGTGAGGGAATTTGACACTGTTTTCACAGTCTAGCATAGAAAATGGCTGAGTTTTTATTTGGTAATTACCTACTCACTCAAAATTCTTCCTGGAAAATCAAAGAAAGTCTCTTTTGAAAATGTCCAAAATGAAATATGGCAGCCTTCTGTGAACACACTGTGTTCTCTGACCAATCTATTCTTGATCTTAGTATTGGATATCAGAAATTCTATCAGTTGGAAGCCAAGAGAGTATGGTATACAAAACTAGGATAGTAAATAAAATGTACCAATATGGTAATGAAAATCTATGCCTTGTAGTGACTTAAATCATTTTTAAGACTTAGGTTATCTTGGGACGCCTGGGTGGCTCAGCTGGTTAAGTATCTGCCTTCAGCTCAGGTCATGATATCAGGGACCTGGGATCAAGTCCCACATCCGGTTCCTTGCTCAGCCTGCTTCTCCCTCTCCCATGCCTGCCACTCCCCCTGCATGTGTTCTCTCTCTCTCTTACAAATAAATAAAATCTTAAAAAAAAAAAAAAGACTTAGGTTGTCTCAGATATTGTGTCTGGGAGATTTGCACTGTCTTACAATACCCATTCTTCTTTGGTATGCACTCAGCTTCATATACAAACTTTTCAGCCTCTGCAGCCTTGATTGGTCTGAAAAATGCAAGCTTGCCCTCACTCATGCTTTCTCTCTCTCCCTCTCTTTCTGTATATATCAGTGCTGGCCTCTGAGATGGCTGAGGAAACGGCAATAGTGACAACAGGATGGACAAGCAAGACTAGCAATTGTCCAAATCGCTGCCCACCTAGACTGACCTCTTAGCATTTCAGACCTGACACTGAGTTTTCTCAGGTATTAAATTGATATAAAATATATGTAGGGAGAGAGTGCACATATATGATGTGTGAATTAGCACCCTTACTTTGCTAGAACATTTAAGGCTTTAGGGTGAAATGTATGTACCTGAAAAGGCATATATACCAAAGGAAAGGGAACACACACACACACACACACACACACATTTGATATTATGTATATTACACTTGACCCTTGAACAACACGGTTTGAACTGTGTGGGTCCATTTATAGACAGATTTTTTCAATAAATACAGTGCAGTACTGTAAAAGTATTTTCTCTTTCTTACGATTTTCTCAATAACATTTTCTTTTCTCTAGCTTACTCTATTGTAAGAATACAGTGTATAATACATTTACAAAATGTGTATTGACTGTTTATGTTATTGGTAGGGTTTCCAGTCAACAGTAGGCTATTAGTAGTTAAGTTCCTGAGAAGTCAAAAGTTACAGGTGGATTTTCATCTGCCTTGAAAGTCAGTGCCACCAAACCTCATGTTGTTCAAGGGTCAACTGTGTATATACATATATACAGTTATATAATATAATAGACATTATAAATAAATGATATTATGTATGTGCTTAGCCACTAGCCATAAGAAAATGGGACAACAGACCAGTTTGACCCATAGGCTGTTATTGGCAGACCCCTCTGCTAAACTATAAGTACAAAAACCAAGTAAGAGATAACTTTTTTGTGTGTATGTGGCAGTTGAGTTACTAAATAACTATCCTAGGAAACTGAATAACTCATATTGACTTTATAAGAACTGAAATACTTTCTCGAAGTAGTATTACATATACAGATATCAAATAGGTAGTATTCTATATTATTAATGTCATTTAAAATAAAAACATACTTAGTAGTTCAGGGAAAGGCAAAAATTATAAGCATTATAACTAGGGAGGACATTATTATATCTATATTATAATATATATTAAGTTTTACAATTACCATCAGCTTCAGCAGTTAATTTTCTCAATGTTAATCAAATAGAATATTTACCATTATCAATTAGCCATTAAACTAATAGCAAAAAATGAATGATACCTAGTAAGTCATTAAGAAGCAATTAATATCTTAAAATTTCCAGACTCTGGACTCATAGCTTTATTGAAATAGCACTCTGCTTTATGTGCTTTGTTTGGGATTTGAACATGGTGATCAATGACATATGTTAAAATATGAAGAATATGTCATTTATAAAAGGGAATAATCTGATGATTTTTCCATTGCATTGAATCGGTATTTTATCGAGCTCTGTAGTTTTGTGGCCTCTTATCATATGAATTAGTAATTTGATATCTATATGCACACTGAAAAAGATGGACTACATTTTTCCCTTCCTCTGTCTTCTGGCATATGCTGAAATAAATCCTTATGGTGTTCAGGGTAGAATAGAACAAGATCCATAGAAAAAAAAAATGTCTTCTTTAAGCTAGAAGGAGTGTTCCTTGCATTAATGCAATTCCAGAGAAGACATCATCTTGATTATCCCCAGTGGGGACTGCAAGGCAACACTCTAAGACAAGGATGTCAGTCAGTTTTGAAAATTCCATTTCCTTCAACATTGTCTGTTCCTTTCTTCCCTCTCTTATTTTTCTCTCATTTCTTTCTTCTTCTTCTTCTCGTCTTTCCTAGAAAAGCATTTTGAACAGAACATTTCACATTCCAACATGTGGTAGGTCTCTTCTAGATAGATACCTCCATACATATAATACCTTGTTCTCTAAATGGCTTTTTTCTTCAGTTTTATTGAAGTATCGACAAATAAAACTATAAGATATTTAAAGTGTAACATGATGATTTGATATACTCTAAATGGCTTTCAATCAAGTTAAGCACTGGGTACTTGGGCAGCAGGCAGCAAAATAGTGTTTGCAGAATAAATGATGTAACAGAAAAATATGCACATGCAATTAATTTTTTACTTAAACTATAGTTTTAAAATCATAAGATATTTGGGTGCCTGGGTGGCTCAGATGGTTAAGCGTCTGCCTTCGGCTCAGGTCATGATCCCAGGGTCCTGGGATCGAGTCCCGCATCGGGCTCCCTGCTCAGTGGGGAGCCTGCCTCTCTCTTTCTCTCTCTCTCTGTCTCTTATGAATAAATAAATAAAATCTTTAAAAAAAATCATAAGATATTTATTTTATAGGGGTTCAATTTGAGAGACAAAGAACTTACATGTAGCTAAAATGCACAAGTTGTTTCCATTTATGTTAGCCTAATATATGTTTGCTATAACAATGAAAGATGGTTCAATAAAATGACCATTGCTCATACCATTTCTTTTCTTGTGATGCGCTTTACCTGGTTTTTACACATGATACACTTTTATATCATTTGGTCAATAAAAAAAGCCTATTTTTTTATATAGATGGCTATGATGTACTTACTGAATCTGGAACTTTGTCCCTGTAATTACTTTCATATGCCATTTTACATCTTTCTTTGTATTGAATGGCAAAATTCATTGATGACTTAGGAGTCTTTTGATCTAAATAAAAATTAAATTGCAGCAATGCCTATTGACTATTTTTCAAATAAATATAATAATGTTGCATTTACAGTAATAAAGAGTTCTTTTTTATAATGAGTTGTGCATATGGTTTTAGTAGTTAAAATATACACTGACTATCTCAGGCAGTATATATGGGTCATGGCATGATAAATTGAAGGTTTTTTAAAATTTTCATTCTATTCAAAGTAATATGAACTATCAAAGAATAAATTCACTGTATTATAGTACAGTAACATTTGATAGTTTCTCATGGTCTCTCCTTGGATAAAATGTCTTAAAATTTCCCTAAATCCCATTACTTATGTAAAAGCCCAATTTTATTTGTCTATTGATTCTTACATGACAGAAGGAAAGTCACGGCCTAAAGTCCAGTCTTTGATATTGATCAGTTTTTGCTAGGTCCCTTTTCCATTTCCACTGTTGTGAATTAACCTGGTTCTAGAAACTCCCTCTTCCGAAATATCTGGGTGGGGGGACGGTAGGGGGAGAAAGATAAGAGGGAGGGCTCTCGCATTGAGCACTCAGATCCAGGAAGAGCCCTAAGACAACCTTCTTTTCTTCCTTGTGTCCCTCTTTTTTCCTTTTCTTGCCCTAAGTCTCTGTGTAATTCTTTCTGACAAAGGGTTTTTACTAAGTCTGGAAAGTCAATGTCTAAGGGAGAAGATACCAGTGAGAAGTGCAGAGTAGTGAGTAGAGTATAGTTCTACATGTCACCTCCTCCTTGTGAACATTTCCTCTTTCATTTTGGGGCTTGGCCTCATGTGACCTTCATTGTCCAACTGTTTTTTGTTTTTTGTTTTGTTTTGTTTTGTTTTAATGGAGAAGCTCTTTGCCGTTTCTTTTCATTGTATTCTTTAATTTAATCGAAGAAACATGTTTTGAAGTCTGCTATGCAAAACATGTAATGTGTTCAAAAGAATGACAAGAATATGTATATGTGTGTTTTTATGTACATATGTATATTGCAAAAAATAATATGTAGTAAAAATAAGGTAACAATCGTTATGTTAAAAATACCAACACTTCTTATTTAACGTTGTTGTAAAACAGTACTCAAAAAGCATTTTGGGAGGGTTAAAAATAAGATATAAGAGGAAAGTATGTATCTTCATGTCTGAATTTAAACAAGGAAAGAATTCCTTTATACACTGAATTGCACAGCATGAGATATCAGTATTCCAAAGGACATCTGTAGAGTGAGGCCTTTGGGATCACACTGAAGAAAAATGATCACCCAGAGTAAAATTTACAAGATAAACGTCTTTGGTTGAGGTTCTCAAAGTGACTTTTTTGCCTCTGGTAGACAACAAACTGCTAGTTTCTAAACTTTAAAAATCAATTTTGGTGAATAAACTTAAAGGTACTGGAAGAATGCTATCTTAAGCTATTATTCTTGGCAATTCAAAGAAAACACAAATTTAGAAGGATCATTTTGCTGAGGTTTATCAGCATCTTGTTTACAGAGTAAGAAAAGCTTTAAAGCATTTTAAACTTGAATTTGCTTTTTTTCCCTAAGTTTAAACACAAAACATTTTAGAATTGATTTCTAAGTATTAGTTAAAATGTAAGAGTAATATAAAATTTACAATCATGAATTATTGCATGCTGCTATGTCCAGTTCAAAAATGGAGTATAGCCATTGCATTATACAAGACCATTCTGTTATGTAAGAGGTAACCCCGTATAATTAAACAGTATTTAAAGAGATGTCATGATTATAAAAGTCTGATGATAAACATCTAAAACTGATGAATATTAACATAGTCTATAGTATAATTTCATGTTGGTGTGACTAATTTATATCTTTTGGTATTAGTCAAATAACTATAGCACTGTGACAAGCCCTATCCCACATAGCAGGTGCCCCTAAGCATCAACTGGCCCTACCAGAGTTTATGTGTGTAGCATTCTCATTTGCAACATTTTACAAGTAAATAAGCTTCATTTTTATTTTCTGACAAGTGAACAAGCTTTCAATAAAAAAATCACAAAACCTAGTAAGTCTAAGCCTTCTGGTCCAAGATCAATGGTAATGTAATGTATGTGAACTTCCTATATAAAGTGTCTGGAATGATTTGGCAAACTTTACAATGCTATATAAATATTAGTAATAATAAGCACTTTAATTTTGCACTCAGTGCTTAGGAAGACTTTGAGTTCAAACTCTGAATGAAGTTAGTTAAATTGACAGCACGTTTGGTAGATTTAAAGTATAATATACCTTAGTGCATGTTACTTTTTATTGTATTTAAAGATAGTAAGAAACCAACTTTATTTTTTTAAAGATTTTATTTATTTATTTATTTATTTATTTATTTATTTATTTAAGAGAGAGAGAAACTGGGGGGAGGGAGAGGGACAAGCAGACCCCATGCTGAATGTGGGGCCCCATGCAGGGCTCCATCCCACCACACTGAGATCATGCCCTAAACCAAAATCAAGAGTCAGATGCTTAATGGACTGAGCCACCCAGGTGTCCCAAAACCAACTTTAAAATGAAATTCGAGTCTAACACGTTTGGATCCCTTAGACACCTTTATGGACTACTAGAGTTTGGTTGGATACAATCAGATGAAAAATACATGTAAAATCAAAAGTCTTATTGTTGCTTATAATAACATGATAAGTTTATAGAACCATTTCTTACACCTTATGTTTAATAATCTTCAAAACAATATTGCCAGATATATAGGATAGGTTGGTTATTATTATGATCCTTTTTTTCAGAATGGGAAATGAAAAATAAATTCAGTTTGATGTGGATTTTTCCTCCTGGCAAACCTTAGATTTCCAAGACCTCATTATCTAAGACCTTGGATGAATGTGGCAGCATCACTTGCATCTTCTGGTGCATAAAATAGTCTGTCTCACTCTCGTTGACTCAGAGCAGTGCCGTTCCACTCAACATTATAACTAGTAAGCTATTGTCAGTTCCATGAAGCACCGTCTCCAAATAATGTTGGAGGATCAATGCATGTGCTTTTGGAGTTCCTATTTGAGAGGCAGGACACTTCTACTGAAATTGAATTTTACATAATAATAGAACAGTTTGAGGAAAAAAACACATAATCATCTTCATTTTTCCTCCAAAACATTTCTATGTCTTTATCAGACACTAATATAAGTAATTTATAATTTAGCATCTTTTTTTAAGGTTTTATTTCTTTGAGAGCAAGTGAGTGCGAACCAGGGTTGTGGAAAGGGAGAGGGAGAGAGAAGGAATCCCAAGGAGACTGAGAACTGAGCCCTAATTATTCTCGCCTCTTTTCTTCTTCTGGTTACTTCTGCATTTATTTCTCATTTATTATTGTCCATACCTTCAACTTTGATTTAAAATTTTCACTTCTACTTTTTCACCATTCCCTTTCAACTTCACATAATGTAAATTCAAGAATACTGCTGAGTAGGGGCGCCTGGGTGGCTCAGTTGGTTAAGCGACTGCCTTCGGCTCAGGTCATGATCCTGGAGTTCCGGGATCGAGTCCCGCATCGGGCTCCCTGCTCGGCAGGGAGTCTCTTCTCCCTCTGACCCTCCTCCCTCTCATGCTCTCTGTCTCTCATTCTCTCTGTCTCAAATAAATAAATAAAATCTTTAAAAAAAAAAAAAGAATACTGCTGAGTAGAATTTTAATATTCCTATCTCTCCTTCTTACACATATATTTGCATAAATTAGGTTCATGTTTTTATGTATTTTATTAGAAAGACTAACTTCCTAATTAACACAGAGGATGAGGTTTTAAGAGAATACAAACTTTTTATGGTGCTTGGTAGGTTTGAGTATATAATTATGCACTTGCTCTGATTGGGTGGATATGTATGTATAAAAACTCTCATATTTTAATGGACATTTTGTGTACCTTAACTCATGTCTCCATGTAAATATTCTCAACAACTCTGTTGAATGTCCTCTTAACACTTGTTTCTGCCTGTTGTCCTTTGATGGGAAATTATACTTTTGCTATGTTTAGTTAGTTGAAATGCACATTTTGATACTCTGAGAAGTTTTAAAGAGGTTGAAATGTTCATGGGAATTCTTGATTTGCAGCATTGACTTTTCCACAAACAACAATTGCTGCCTCTGCCGTAAAGTCTCTGAGTGGATCAGACGTAAAATCCTGTAGGGGGAAAAAAAGATGGCAATTACTGAAAAGAGCACATCTGTTGTTCTCGGGCTTTGGGAATTAGGAAAGACCTTTATTTACATTGTGTAATGTATAGAAGAAGAGCCCGGGTTTTGCAGCCAGTTAGTTAGTAGTAGCTCAAGTTAGGAGTTGTCAGCAGAATTGTGACCAGTGTTTGCAGTGTCAGGAGGCATCCTTTCTAATTGCTGTGACTGAATCAGGAGGGGCCACGTGTCTGCAGGGCTGTGCTTTTCAGTTCCAAAACCTGCGCTGGTTTGGAACCATTCTCATTCTTTACATGGCATAATGCCCTTTTTTGGCAAATAAGAATCAGTACGTGATTGATGCACCACACCAGTTTGGTGAAATCTCTTGCAGTATCGCTGACATCTTTTGCTTTTTCCTTAGATACAGCCTTTCCAAGGACTCAGATAATTCAGTGTCTTAGGGGAATGACTGACATGAAAACAGAAAGCCTCTGGCATCATTAGCCACTCTGTGCTGATAGTGGAAAGATACATTTTAAAAAATGCTATCCTTTTTTTTAATTTAAGGAAAAATATATTGGAAAGAAGGGTATGTCAGGATTGCTAACTGCCAGGTGAACAAATAGAACATTCAATAGTTGTCATACATCTCTGGGTTGATTGGATAGAAGTTAAAATGAACAAACAAAAAACTTATTTGGAGTAATAAGAGCATGTTCACTGCCCTCAAAAGATCCCCTTCCCTCAGTAATTACATATACTTTTTTATACTCTCACCCTTAAATAGCCATACAAAAACGATCATATATGCTAGCTAAAAATGACTTTTGACCAAAACTCATAAAATGAAATAAAAGAAGACTCTTGCAATAGTAAATAATCCTGTAAAACAAGGTTAGGGATTTTAGAAGTTCGTCCACAAAGTCTCTCAGTGAAGAAAATGCACCATTTAAATACAGACGTAAGCTTAACTTGGAAACTGTGAAAGCTAGAATTTCCACGGTAGGTTCTTAGAAAGAAAGATGTATAAAGTTGTGTTTTTGTTTAATCAATTGTCGGAGAATAAAAAAGTAACAGTTGCTTTCCAACAATTTTAAAGTGTGTTTTTGCACATTTTAAGATAGCAAGACTTAGCTTTTCTTTGAAATATAAACCATATTTTAGAAACTATATCTAATACACTGCACAGGTGAAATAATTACCGAGGATGACATGTAGTAATTGGGTCTGTAACTCCAATTACCCTGAGGCATTGACTCATTTAGACTTATGCCTTTATTCATCATGTTTGTGAGATAAGCTTTTCTGTAGAAATAAATCAAGTGACTTCCCTTGAATTCAAGGATTCCGTAACTCTCCTCTCTAGAGAACCAGCAAAAAATCATTGAATTATTTGCTAATTGTGAGCAAAATTTGTATTGACTTTTTTTTTTTCTGTCTCTCTAGCTGATGTTAATAGCATCATACTTCAGGTCATTAAATACTTTTCAGCACCATCTAATTGTCAAAGAATCACTTACTAAGACAAAATTGTGGACATCAAAGCCACACACACACGTGCATACAAACACAAAGAAAATGATGACCCAGGCAATTAATATTCTCTTCTCCCCCTCATCTGGTAATATTTCACAATGGATATTACACGATTTGAAACCAATAATGATTCTAAACAGTATTAAAACTGCTATATCACCAAACTCTAGCCATGCCTGATTTAACTACTCGGCGCTTATTAATTTTTCATCACACCCCAGTGCTGCTACTACAAAAAAAGCACAACACAAAATAAGCGTATGTCCAAATTTGTGCATTATGCTGTCACATCCTTTGAAGTTTGATATAAGCATAACTTCTGATTTTCTTTTAAAATCACCTTATGGATGTAAAAATGTGTATTTTTTTACACTGTTCAAATGCTAAATGTGGTTTCTAGTAAAACAAAACTATTTCCATGTACTGTAATCTCTACAATACATTAGCAGAATGTTTTAAATTAAAGATACTTGTCAGTTCTCTGCACTGATACACAAAATTATTGCCCAATAAATGTGACTAAATTTAACGAAATATAGCTATGGAGAAAAACCTAAAACAATCCTTTGGATGCTCATGATAGGCTTTTACATGGGAAAAGCTATTCCTCTCATGGCCCCTAAATAGTTGTTAAAACCAATGTACCTCATCATTGACATCTGTTTGAGCAGGATGAATCCATTTTAAATCCCCAAATCACTTTCACTGTGACAGAATGTAGTAAATGAAACAAAATGGTTTGGGGAAATGAGAAAGTGTAAACAAGCCAATCAGATGTCATTTAATTTCCTGGAGAGCCAGAAGTTTTCTCAAAGAAAAGTGAGATCACACTTTGATAAAGGAAAACCTCCTTATAACCCATTAGTATTTGAAGGAAGTTTCTCTCACATATATTGAGATTCAAATTGATACTATGCCCAGAAATGTTTCATAACAACAGCCAAGACTAATAAGTTACTTAGCTAAATATTGCTACACAGTCCATGAATACCTATCTGTTCTTGTATATACAGGAAGAAAGCACCATTAATATCTTTGATGAAACTTGCTGTACTGAGGGGCATGGTATTCTGATGGCCATGTGTTGGAGTATTCAACACTTGTGCTTCTCTTTCCGCCCATTAATAATGATGAGGTTCTTCTTTAGTATTGTTGGATTGTTAACATCTGTTAAGGTCTAAGAACATAAAAACAAACTGTTAAACATTAAAGTTTTTATACACTAAGTTAAAACTTAACATAACAGTTAGTCCTTCTTGCCATGAATAACTTTGTCATTTCTATCAAGATGAAGGAGTCCATTTCTCTACTTCTTGAAATTAGGCTGGCCTTGTGCCTTTCTTTGGCTGATAGAATGCCATAGAATTGAAAATCTAATACACTTCAGAGGGGTCTTACTGATTCCACATTTGCCTACTTGGAACATGGATGACACCATGTGAAGTAGCTTGGCGTAGACCCCCTGAGGTTGAGAGACCAGGGTGGGGAGAGTGGTCCAACCATAGAGCCTATAGTCATCCCAGTGACCACTGCCAGGACCAACTACCTAGACATGTGGATCAGGCCATTTTCAACCATACAGTTCCAATAGAGCCCCTCGATGGCTGTAGATGGATGAGTGGCCCCAAGCAAGATCAAAAGAACCACTCAGCGAAGTCCAACCCTAATCAGTGACCCACACAAGTGTGAGCCAATGAAATAGTTGTTGTAAGCCATTAAGTTGGCTTTTTTTAAGCCACTAAGTTTTGAGGTGGTGAAACATCAATAGAGTCACCTCCAGCCTCTCACGGAGTTCTGGGCTTGAGACCAACAGTCAGTGTTTTCCTCATAAAGTCACTTATAAGAGCCAGGGCAAAAATATGTGTATGCAAATCTATGTGAAAAGAAGTTATCTGAGAAAATTTGGATAAATTCATCTATAATCCATTTCATTTAATATGATGATATTGTCTTATTTGACGTTTATTTGAAGAATAATTATAAAATTATTTTTAGATATTTATAGATATCTATGAATTGTTTATAAATATCTTAGCTCTCTAAGGTAAGTTTTATGGTTTTACTCGTCATCAAATGAAAGGTGTAAACATTTCTAAAAATACCGTATATCCAGTTAAATATGTCAATTGATTTAACGTGAGGTATAATATAATCATAAAAAGTATAATTCACTTGATTGTTTTTGGAATTAACATTTATCAAATATTCTGTTCTATAACTCAATATTAATTAAATTTTACAAAAGAAAGCTTGAGCTTAAAGTTCATAACATAATCGCATTTAGTGATAGAAATAAAGGGTTATTAAGATTATAAAAACAAAATAGTGATAAGAAAGAAAGGGTATGTATTTTTAATTTTCCTCTGAGTTAAAAAACACATATGGAGGTAAATGAATTTTTAAGTTATTGGATATGCAGTTACATTGGCAAATATATTTCCAGTGAAGTTAAGGGAAAATATACGTCCCGTAAAATCTATCAGACTTTAAAGTATATTAGAAAAGGCATTTTTTATATTTACCAAAAAATGTGTTAATTTTAATCACAGAAAGGACAGTTTTGGTTGAGTTTCATTCAAATAAAGGAAAAGAAATCTGCATCTTTCATTAAAATCTCCCTTCAGCCCATGTTTCCATTAGAGTTCACTGAAAAATGACTCATAAAACCAACAATTTTATGCATCAGGTGACAGGTTTTGACAGAAACAGCACTGCAGTTTTTGCGATATGCTACATTTTGAATGCTTAAACTGTGTGATTAGGTGTGCTTTATATGACCTCCACGTGCTTAGCTAGCAAAATCTGAGTTTATTTATACAAAATTATTCAAGTGAAAAAAATGGTGTCTCTCAAATGAGCAAACTCAGACCTCGAAAAAACCATAAGGGATTGGCTAGCATTTTATTATCAAGTGAGCCATTCTAGTTATGTTAAAAGTAAGTCACAAACCTTCTTGGTAAGCACAATGGACTTATTTTTAACTGACACAAAAATAAAAATAAGGAATTCCACCATTTAATAAAGTAATTTTCTGTTTCAGCATCTATTAGTTCAATAAAAGAAAAATCTACAAGTCTCCTGTAAACAGAAAAAATATTGTCCTAAATTTGTAATATGTGTGGCAGAAGCTTTTGTTTTTCCATATGAGAAATATCTGGTTGCTAATCTTTAGATGCTCTAGACACTTTTCTCTGGGCATATTTTAGAATAATTGTACTGTAGAGTCAGCTGTTTTTTTATTTAGAATTGAGAATCCAGTTGTTAAAGTGTTCAAATCAACATCTTCCACTTTGTTGTTGAATGAGGCACTTCACTCCTTATTGTTAACATGGAATATTAATCATGCAATTTAAACTAGCATAAGCCCTTTCCCAGTAAGGGAAGTAAAAAGAGTATATACTTTAGAGACAAAGAACCCTGGGTTACCAACTCTAAGCAATATGACCTTTGGAAAGTCAATTTCTAAAACTCAAAAGCATGCGTCTTTGAACTGGAGATAATTTTTTGAAAGGTGGTGTGAGTTTTGGAGGTTATGTACCCAATATGGTGCCTGTTGGATAATAATATTCCAAGAATGATGATGATGATGATTAGAACTGGTATATGTAATATATTTTTTTAATTTCTTTACTCCAAGCAGTTAATATGAAAAAAATAAATATAATTTGTGCTACTTATGCAGGTGATTTTCGGTTTTTCAGTATCCAAGATGGCAGCATAAGTAGAACAAGTCTAAAGCCTTTATCTTTTGGAAAGACTAGAAATTTCCTTGTCATATTCATAAGCCAAAGCAAGGTAAAGATAAAGGTAGTGAGAGAAAAAAATGCCTTACTTACATGTTGTATGTTTAGAATAATTTTTTGAGGGGGCGCCTGGGTGGCTCAGTCATTAAGCGTCTGCCTTCGGCTCAGGTCATGATCCCAGGGTCCTGGGATGGAGCCCCGCATCGGGCTCCCTGCTCAGCAGGAAGCCTGCTTCTCCCTCTCCCACTCCCCCTGCTTGTGTTCCCTCTCTCGCTGTGTCTCTCTCTGTGAAATAAATAAAAAAATCTTTAAAAAAAAAAGAATAATTTTTTGAGATAATAGGTGGCATTCAATATGAGTAATTAGTTAATTTTTGACCCCTTGAAATTAAAATTCAAAGTATAGTCAAACTTAATAATTGTTGAATGCATATTTGAAATTCTACAAAGTTAAAAACATATCCCAAACCCCATAGTTTTCTTTTATATTTTATTATATTCATCAGTTTCAATAGTTATATTCTTTTTAGTGTCATATATATAATTTTTCAGAAATCCAAATGCATTTGAGAACAGTCCGATTCTCAAAGGAAATCATAACAGATGTTATATAAATGGATTTCTATCTATTCTTAATTCCCACTTATATCAAACTATGCTTCAATAACTTGAAATTCATTATAAGTTTCAGTAAGCAACATTTACATTTTCCAATTCTCTCCATTTAATTCCTTTGAATTTTGTAGCTTTAAAAATCATCTCTGTCTATAAAAACCCAAATTTTCAATTGATATTCTAAAAAGATGCCACAAACTTAAATCAAAAACTCTTTTCTCCCATTCTTACTTTTCCCCTAATTCTTATGATCTCATAGTGCTTTACTCTGAACTTTCATATTTTTTACTATCTAGGTCACACAATCTTGGCTTAATGTCCTCATGATGGGAGGCTATATTTATTTCAGTGAAAGCCTACAAGGTTCATGTGTGTGTTGGCTCAGCACTGTATTCCCTGCTAGCACAGTGCTTGCCCAAAGTTGGTTTTTATTTAATATGTATTAAATGAATAAATAAGAAGATGATTGCAAGATCTCACTCTTTGAAATTTGAGTATTCCACCATTATCAGGCAAGATGTGCTAAGTCTGTTCAATTTCCTCCTTATTCCTTCCCCCGTCTCTCCTGCCTTTGTCCCTTTCTATCTTTTTTCCTTTCATTTTTCTTCCTGCCTTCCATTTTCCCCCTAGAAAAACAATAAACACCTTGCTAAATCACATTTTAAGTGGGAAATAACTTAAAAAATTAGTTCACAGACAAAATAATATAAAAATCATCCCTAAAAATCCCTCAAATCATCCATAAAGTATACTCACTAATCACAATCAGAATAATGAGATGCTTACATTGCATGTTGAATTGGAGAATGTGAGAGGAGAACAGATTTTTAAATCCCATTTCATGGAATAATGTTTGGAACTGACTAAGTTATAGAAATACAGTCTGTCTCTCCTTCCTGAGTATGTTAAATTCAGGTAAATTCAATGTGTTTATGTTTTAATGTTTTATAATGAATACAAAGAGCACAGCTTTGGGTAAAACAGACACAGATTCCAATCTCCCAGTTACTCTTTACTATCATGGGAACAGTGGGCAAATAATTACCAAGTATATATTTGTATGGCTATATATCCTCAGCAGTAAAATGGCAATTTAACAATGTCCATCTCTTAGATTATTTTTAAGATTAAAACAGATAATGCCTGCAAAGTGTTTAGAACAGAAACCAGTATACAACAACTACTCATTAATGTTAACTATTATTGTAACAAGACCCAGCTTATAGGTGGCAAAATTAGTTTTAAAAGGATTAGTGAGATAAATATGATGTTTTGTGTCCTAAACCCAAAATGTGTTTTTCTATAGAAACATGATTTAATTATAGAAATCTATGGAAATGTTCATTCAATTGGCAGAAGTATGTTTGAATATCAAGAACACACATATAATTCAAGGTGAATCAAATTGCAGTAAACTTTACAGTTTCCATTTCTTCAACTTGCACTGTAAAGCTGGTGTTTCTTAGAGTTCTTTTAAGGACTTCTACCATATCTGTCAATGATACCTTTTATTTTTTTTTTATTTATTTATTTTTTAAGATTTTATTTATTTATTTGAGAGAGAGAATGAGAGACAGAGAGCACGAGAGGGAAGAGGGCAGAGGGAGAAGCAGACCCCGTGCTGAGCAGGGAGCCCGATGCGGGACTCGATTCCGGGACTCCAGGATCATGACCTGAGCCGAAGGCAGTCGCTTAACCAACTGAGCCACCCAGGCGCCCTGTCAATGATACCTTTTAATCTCAGATCATCCGTTCCTTCCTGGGTGCCCACATTTCTCCGCCCTAGCTACCACAGCTCTGCATATCCAAACCTATTCAATATTACCACTTGGATGTCTTATAGACATCTTTACTCTATTTTCTCACGTATCCAAAACTAACTGTACCACCTTATCTATTAAACAACTCCAAAAAATTGCAAAATACTTGTAAAAGAAAATGAAAATAATATAACTGCTCCATAAATGATCTTCCATGTCATCTTTTTAATTCAGTAAACATTTATTGAGGAACTTCCTAATCACTCTATTAGACTTTGGAAGGGCAGAGTTTAGTAAACAATGGTTTCTCCTGAACACTCAATTTTATGATAGACTCTTTAAGTTACAGTTTTAAAGGCTGTTTTTTTTTTTCTTTAATCTAAATTTCTAATCATATCCACTAACTGGAATTTATAATTTCACATTCACTGACTACTTGCATGTTTCCATTACTGTTTTATTTATGGCATAGGGTGATGTAAGGGCTAAAAGAATTGGAAATAATCTGATCCCTCAATTTGCAGATACTATGAGCTTCAGTAATTTGAGATTTTTTGCCATTGTCAAATAGCTATATAAAAGTATATAAAATTTAGTTAATACTTCTGATTATTTTTGAAAATTATAAAATGTCTCCTCTTTTTTAACCATGGTTTCCATTAGACTCCTAGATCGTTCAGGACAGAAACTATATTTATTAACTGTTATTTTCCAGGTGCATGGCATGGAGTTGTAATTGAACAATCATTTGATTAATTTACATTAATTAACTACCCAAATCAAAGGCAATAACAAGTTGACCTTTTTATAATGTAAGCTTCTAGGAAGAAAAGTGAGGATGAATCACTAGGAGATTGCAATATTTCTGATGTGTTTCAAGTGTCTCCAAATGCATGCCCTTTCTGTTGTTCCTTCTGTTAAACCAGCACATTTGTTCTCACTCCTTAGTCTCATCAGTGATTAGACCTGGATTAACCAGATACCCTCATTGGAATTTAAACAATAGAACTTGTGTGTAGCTTTATTTGAGATTGGCATCTCCCTCAAAATCTTCTTACCCTGAGTGTTTCTTTGACACCATTCCCTTGAATAGTTTGTCCATTTATAGCACAATATCTGTTATTGCATTCCTTTTTTTAACATTTATTCTGGTCATTGTTGTTTATTTTGATTGTTACTCTGTTGTTATCAGATAAACATGGTTGTGTTTGTAAAGATGAGTGTTCAATTTAATTTCTCTGTTTTTGCATTTTCTGGTATCCTGCTTTGCTAAATGTAGCAGTCTCTAGCCGGCCGCATCAATTTCTATACATTTCCCACTATCATTACATTGGTCATGCACTTACGCTGAACCCCAGACTCCTTTGCAATCAGAACTCTCCTGATTGCATACCAGGTTTTATATTCAGGAACCTTTTCATTTAGGCATTACTTATACTAATATATCTTGAGGCAGAAAGATGGAAATATTTATATTAATCTTCTACACAGCAAAAATTTATTTCGATACTGGCATCATCCAGACAGACATTTATTCTTAATCCATGGTGTATCTAGCTCACCTATAACATTTCACATGTTGTTGGAAGGTTGTCCTTTTAATATGTCTTTGATATTCTTCTAAGTTCATAAGAAGCCATCGTGTACCCTTAAAAATTTCTCGAATTATTGTTTTTCATTATAGCTAATTTTATCTAATTGTCTATTCTTTTTTTTCCTCCCCTTCTGATTATTTGGTTATTATTTGTTTATGACCATTCGTTTGCCATGGAAGTTGACATGCTGCTAATTAAGTTTGTTGGGACACCATCTGAATCATCATGGTTTGGACAAGTTAGCTTTGCCTTGTAGTGCACTCATTCCTACACCCAGGCTGTACCTGTAATTTAATCTGCGTTCCCCAGGTGTATAGCTTAATACCAGAAGATGGCAAGGGAAATTGCTTGAGTAGTTTACTGTTGCTGATTAAAGTCATTTTTTTGTTTTTGTTTTTATTTTTAATTCTATGGCTTGTAACTTCAAAAGGTAAAATTATCATGGGATAATAAATAGAAGAATGAAACTATAATGCTGACTCCAAAGCAACCAGTTTAACTGAATTTAAAACAAATAGAATTGCTGTTATAATTATCAAAGCTTGAATATTGTTTGACTAATGACAAGAACCTTTTTTCACACATTTGAGGAGATAACACAGATTCATTAAATAAACTTAAAAAAAATGAGCAGTTCCAATCATTAATGAAAAATTCTTTTTTAAGTTACACTAACTAGGGGAAAATGAATAGAAACATTCAAAGTGTGACACTTAAAAAAAAAACACTTCATAGAAGCTGATATTGGCTATCAGCTAGAAAAAAACAACAATATTAAAAACTATGAAATAGTTCTTGTTTGTACAGTGAACTTTTTCGTAGTTTGATGCAGCAAGCAAATGAAACGAATCATTGAAAATCTAACACTAAGAGCAAACAGGAGTTGCTGTCTTTAGACTTGAAGCATAATTGTTTATGTTTTGTTGGCAGTGCAAGAAACCTCAAGGGTTGGCTCTGCTTCAAAGAAAAGGATCTTAGCTTGGTGGAGAGGAGGTAGGAGACAGTCTTGGAAGTGATGGGCAAACATTCATGTGAAAATATGATGTTTTAATAAAAGCTGAAAGATACAACGTGCTGAGATTTGTATGCAAGACTTTCATTCCGTTCCAATTAAATATCGAGTACAGAAGCGAGACATTCAGTGGCAAAACTAAAATGAAAAGAAAACAAACAGACTTCTTTTCATCCCGATGTGCCTAGGCGACAGTCCAAGTAGAGATCTTAGGCACCATATGCTGCCCTCCCTATGGGGATGAGGTTTTAAACTTCACTGAAATGACTGGGCTTGTCTGATTCTGCCAGATCCTTTTTGCCTCATTTCGACATAGCCTGGCTCTTCCCGGAAGCATGTGCTCTCAGAAGACTCAACATGAATTGTCAAAAGGAAGGCTCAGTGAGGCCAGTGTCTTTTCCTGTCATTCAGGTCCCGTTGTCTAACACAACTCAGGGTCACAATCTAAATATGGCGATAGGAGGCACCTCCAGGGAGTCTGCATTTAAGCACCGATTTTCATGGCTCACGTTACACATCTTCCCTCTGTCTCAAGAGTGCTGAAGGATTATTTGTTGCTTTTCAGATAACCCTTAGTTCTTGCCCCCACATGGAGTAGAGATTATACTCTTCCTCCAGCCCTTTTAAAGTCCAGCTCACCCAGCTTTGCCATGTGTGAGCAATCTGCAGGCACTATTAGCCCTGCTTGAGTAGCTCTTGATAACACTCTCTAGGAAGTCAATTAAAGATGTCAGGGGGTGTACTGGCCTGCTTTTCTTTTACTAATAGGCATTTGGAGAGTGGAAGATGGGCTGTCAGGAACAGGTGATTTTGGGTTCTCTAGGAACTAAGGCTCCTGATATGTTTTGTTTTTTCCTCTCACTAGTTCAATTTTTGTGTGTGTGTGATCTTGAAATAAATGATCTATTTTAATCTTTAATCAGCAATAGTTATATAATTTTGAGGATCAGATACCCAATTTGGTAAATAATGAAATCATGTGTTCAGTAGTTAAAAATGTGATGAGAGAAATGTCATAAATTTGAGCATAATGAAAGTCTGTATAAAGAAGCTAATTTTTGCATTAAAATATCTACATTTAAACTAAAACTAAGTGATTGTTCACTAAGAATTAGGCATAAAAATTGCTTGGTGTTATCGTAGAGTCATTTTTTGCATCTACTTGCTACACATTGTCCCTTCTTTTGCTAAAAGTCTTGACCCACTTGTTCTATGTGTTTTTACTAAGAAATACTACCCAAAACGTAAATGATTTTTTTTCTTAACGTAAAGCAAAATTAAAGTGCCACAACTTTTCATCTAAACAAATTAGTGTAAATATTTAAACTGATTATTTAGGTCCAATGAATATTAGTTGCTTATGCAACATATTATTCAATATTACTTATTAAATATTACATTATTAAATTAGTGTGATAATAGAGAAATTTCCATTCTATTGTGTGTTACCTACAATTTTGTTACATACCTATGAACTTAATCAAGAGAATTATCACTGTGGGGAGATATGTACTTGTGAATATATAATTTTAAACATCTCTGTCTGATTATGCAAAGCCATGATAATGAATGAACATTCCTCTTTGCCAGGTATGTGCTAAATGCCAAAAAATCTTTCACTTAATCCTCACTGCCACCCTGGATGATGGCCACCATTATTCCCATTTCACAGATGAAGAAGCAGAAGCTTAGAAAGGGGAAATAACTTGTCCTAAATTCCATAGCTAATAAGTAATGATCCCAGGATTCAAATTGAATGATTTCCTTCACCAAAACCTGTGAGCTACCAGGGCCTACCCTGCAGAGGGCAAGGAATAGCTGGAGATGCAAAATTCTGGCTGTACTTGTCGTTGCAAAAATTATAACCTCATAGTGATTATATCAGTCTGAAAAGTGAACTATCTGAGATGCCTACATATATTGTCCAATATTCAGTGAAAAATAAATGAGAAAAGAGAAAAGATTGAAGCTGAGTAAATGTTTACTTTTGCTGAAAGAAGAGATTGACTTACATATTAACAAAAAAAAAAAAAAGAAGGAAAGAAAAGAAAAAAGAAAGAAAGGAAGTCCCTAATCCTGAGGGCTTGAGCACACCCTTAGAAAAGCTGCAATAGTTCTTTATACAGAAAGACAGCAGTGTCATACTGATCAGCAATTCACTTACCATTAGCTTTTGTTCTTCAGAAAAAAGCAATTGTAGAAAATCAAGTTTGTATTAGAGATTTATTCAAAGAATCAAGTTTCATCATGAATTTTGAATTAAAAATAGATTTAGCCTAGTGTTTGAAATCACCATCTCACAGCATGATATAATAACTGATTATAATGAAGATCTTAGTTACCAAGTTATTTTTAGTATATTTAATAATTAGGTTCAGGAATTATGAATTATGTCTGTTATGCATAAGTTTCCATCACAGTAATCTTAAAGTATAGGATCCAGAATAAAAACAGAAGATTTATTTTCAAATCCTGGCTTCTCCATTTATTAACTGGATGAAGTTGGCATTTTGGAATTGCTGTCTTTTCATACATAAACCAACCTATTTCCCCGGGTCATCATGAGGTTTCCACTCACCTTCTAGGCAGGACATCTTGACAGTTAAATTAGGTTTTAATTTATCTCACCCTTCCAGAAAACTGAAATATTTTAAAATAAACATTCAGAACATGATCTTGAAAAGTTTATAAATGTGGGGAGATCATTCCACAATAACCTCTTTCAAAGCATACTGTATCATTTACCAAAATAAAGAACAAGAAACTCTCTATACATTTATTGAGTAAAATCATTAAATCAACTTAGGAAACTTTTTACTAAAGATGTATATGTAATAATCAACTATATCTAGTTTAGCTGATGACAAGAATTGAATTCTTCACCCATCTATTCGTTCAATAAATATTTACTCTCCTACTGAAGGCAGATAGATAACAAAAAAAAAACAAGCAAGCTATAATAATTTTACATAGTGATATGTGATATGCAGGGGGAAAAATACCAGAGAGATGTGATATGTGTGATATTGTTTCTTGTTTAGATTGGGTCATCATAAAAGGGGAACCCAAAGATTTGACATGTAAACTGAGATTTGATGGACAAAAAGAGGAGACCTAAAAGGAAATTCTAGGGGAAGAAAATTTCACAGTGAGTAGTGTAGGAATAGGACCTAAAGAAGTTATTTGCCTTGCTAGAAGAAGAGAAGGACCAAGCTCATTGGGGGAGAATGGAGTAAGAGGCAAGGGTAGTGGAAGATGAGAGCCAGACCCCAAGATGTTTTGTAGGCCAGAGTAAGGATTTTGGGTTTTGTTTGTTTGTTTGTTTGCTTGATTTTTGTAAATGTGATGAATCCTTTGGATAATTTTAAGCAGAGGGATGACAAGATTTGTCTTATAATTTTAATGATATTACTCTGCCGTGTGGAGAACTGACTGAAAGAGGGGCAAGACTAAAGTAATATTGTTAAGAGTCAGCTTCACTATTCCTGGTGAGATGATAGTGACTCAGACCAAATGACAGCAGTGGAGGTAAAGAAAATTGATTCTGAGAACGTTTCAGTCATTAAGGTCTTACTGATGGACAGCATAGAGTGTGAGAAATGGGGGAAAATTAATAACTTCTTGAGCAATTTGTATATGGCAATACCATATACAAAGACACTGAAGATTGGGGAGAGGAAGATTTGTGTGACAAAAATCAAGAATTCCATTTTGGTCACATTAAATTCAAGACATCACTCAAGTGGTGATGTTAAACAAGCAAGTCTGGAGCTCCAGGGGGCTCAAGGCTGGAGGCATTCACTTTAGAGTCATCAGCATCAGGCAGGACTAGCAGAGGTTAACTTGGAAGAATGTGTGTCTGAGGATACTCCATTTTTGAGTGATATTGACTATGCTTTAAGAACAGAAAGTTTCTGGCAAAGTACATGCAAGAGTAAATGGCTAGTGGAAGGAAAATTAGGAGAGTATCTTAGAATACACGATAGGAAATATACATTACAATTAGATATATTACAATTAGATATATTTTAGATATATTTAATAGTAATGGTTTTATCATGTCAGATTTGGAAGAGAATACAAAAAAAATCGCATATATGAATTTTCCACATCTTAACTCTCAGCAATAATAATCAAGTATTTACTCTGGCTAAGCTACTATGGGAGAGAAACATGAAATGATTGCATCTGCATTGGAGATATAGCTAATTTCCAATGTAATTTCTACCTGACTTTCCATTTTTACAAAGTACTGACATATCTAGTGAAGGCAATTAATTGCAGCATTTGATTAAGCCATCCACTATTGTATGGAAATCCTATTCTACCTAAACATTATAAACATTGAAAAAGAAAGAAACTATGTTTACATATTTTAGTATTATTTCAAGTGATTTTCTATCTCTATTATGGCCACTTTTTCTAAATGAAAAAGAACAACCAGAATTTTGCAGTAACAAAGTCATTTTTAAAGAATGCTTTTTTAAATTATTGGGCTGCTTAATATTTGAAGACTATTGAAAATATACAGTGCACCTTTGTATTATGCAAATATATTCAATTCTGAAAACAATTAAATGATAATAAAGCATTCTCTTTTTCTTTACCTCATATTACAGTAATGAAGTTGTTACCTCTGATTGTGTGTTTTAATGAGTTTTAACTAACATTTTAATGAGCTGACATTATCATAAACCTAAGGATTAGACAAAATTGAATTTACTGGTATAGAGAAAGTTTCCTCAAGAGTTAATTATATTAAGATGGAATATAATTCATTTTATGATATACCACCAACTATCATCCTATAAGAAAAATTATATTAAAGATTGAATAATATCATTATACTTAATCTGTACATACATGTATTTTGTTTCCTCACTTTTAAAATAAAAAGCTAGGGGCTCCTGGGTGGCTCAATTGGTTAAGCCTCTGACTCTTAAATTTTGGCTCAGGTCATGATCTCATGGGTTGTGGGATTGAGCCCCAAGTTGGGTTCCCAGCTCAGCGGAGAATCTGCTTGAGGTTCTCTCCCTCTGCCTTCCCCAACATGTGCCCTCTCTCTCTCTCTCTCTTTCTCTAATAAATAAATAAATCTTTAAAATAAAATAAAAAGCTAATGATATTTTTATATATTCAAATTATATGAAATATAAAAGGCATAGACGTATCAAAGATAATAAACCAAAATCTTTATAAAGCTGAACAATTTTTTTTAACATTTACAATAAAGAAAACTACATGAAGGGGCACCTGGGTGGTGCAGTTAGTTAAATGTCCATCTCTTGTTAGGCTTAGGTCAGCTCAGGTTGTGATCTCAGGGGGCTGAGATGAAGCCCCAAGTCAGGCTCCACGCTCAGTGGGGAGTCTGCTTGAGTTTCTCTCTCCCTCTACCTCTGCCTCTCCTGATTGTGCTCTTTCTGTCTCTAAAATAAATAAATCTTAAAAAAAAAGAAGAAGAAAGAAAACTCCATGAAGAACCTTCAAATGGAGATAAGTTTTTATTTTTTAAAGGAAGAATCATTTATAATTTTCTTGATTCACATATTTAAAGTGGGTTTATAGATCCACAACTTACAATTTGAAAAGTTGAAGAACTTTTTTCTAAGTAAATGATATTTTGGCTTTTAAGCACTCTGTGAAGACAGTTAATATATGATGGTGTCAAGCCTCTCTCAACTAGAGCAGAGTCACCACTACTTACTCCTTCCTCCATAACTTCCTTGCTTTTTATCCAGTCCTCTATACAGGCACTAAGAGGCCTAGGTCTGGATCAAAATGTTGTCATCTTTCTCAGCTTCATATCTCTTATATGAAGCTGATAGTAGGGCTTCAATTAACCTTCCATGAAAAGAAGAGACCTTCTCAACATTCAAGTTTTCTGAATTTTTATTCTATCTTAGAAAAGAGATAATTAATCAAATTATATATTTTGATCTCTAAGGTCAGCCTTATAATCATCCTACAGATATTCTGTTGACATTTATGTTCCAAACTGCCATTCTTCTATAAACTTGGACTTTATGTCTCTAAGTGACTCTTGGGAAAAGCCAGGTTTCCATACCCTCTTTACAACTCTGTTGAATCCAGTTGGGACAGAGCATATACTTTGAAAACACACATAGTCGATTTTATTTTTATTCATAAGTTGTTAAATATAAATATTAATAAATAATTACTACATTAACAATGTTGTAAAATCAAAAAGTATAAGGTGGATATAGTGAAATCTTCCCCTTCTATCTTTTACTTCCCAGTTTTTTTTCTCTGCAAAGGCGTTTGTTATCATTAGTTTCTTAGGTGTTCTTCCAGAGATCGCTTTATAGGCATGCAAGCACATTCCAGAATGTTTCTGTTGTTTTTGTAATTAATTAGAGCATATGCTGCATATTCCAAACCCAACTCTGAAGTTGGCTCCTCTAAAATGCCTTCCTTGTTGAATGCAATGTTGCTCTCCTTTGGACTTTAATGTATTTTCAATGTACCTCTCAATGTAGTTACTGCATGCTTTTATTTTCTTTCTTTCAGATTGTAAATTTTGAGTTATATATAAATCTCTTTAGCTCCCTGAAGTCAAGATCTCGGCTTAACGTATCTTGTACTCCTCAATGTGTTGCACAGCACCTTGCAACAATAAAATATGCGTACATACTTATCAAATTAAAAAGAAGTGATGGGAGCCTGGCTGGCTCTGTTGTTGGAGCATGTGACTCTTGATCACAGGATTGTGAGTTCGAGCTCCACGTTGGGTGTAGAGATTACTTAATAATTTAAAAAAAAAAAGTGACTGATTTGGAAAACTCTTCTGTTAAACAAAAGATATAGTTATAACTAGAACTGATTGGAAAGTGAAGAATCTCTAATTTATCTGGTATCATTTGAACAAAGCAAAATTAAATGTTATGTTAAAATCACCTTTTAAAAATGAACTGGGTAAAACTTACTGGGCAAATGTGAACTTTTCAGTTGGGAGGAATCAATGACATTTTATTGTCCTGTTAATGCTTTATAACATAACATAAATACCTAAATATATTTGATTTTGGATTATACTATTATATTTAAATCCCAATTGCAAGATCCTTTTTATTTACCAGTATTTCTAATTCCCAGTAGCAATAATAATTCTCACTTATGAGGTCCTTCCATTATGTCTCAGTGTGTTTACAAAGACCACTTTTTTAATTCTTCATAACAATCCAAAGACATAAGCTTTATTATCTCCATTTTACAGATGAAGAAACTCAGAGATTGTATAAGACCATCCAGTTAGTAAATTAGCAGAACTGAGATTCAAACCCAGGCCGCTGACTAAATCCATTATTTTAACCACAATGCCGTATTGCCTCCTTGCAAAATAGTGGTCGTTTCAGAAGCATAAATCAAATGCCAGTTCCAGGTCCTACGAAAGCAACTGGGCAAATGGTGGAGAGGAAGTAGGATATTCAGAATAGTTATAAATTTGACTGCTCATTGACAGCATCAAGAAATGTTTATAATTTTACCATTTATAGACAGTTTTGGGGAAGAGTGGAGTAAAGCAGTTGATATTTGGTGCATGAAAATGACCAAAGTTTAAGATTATAATAATTTGTTAATTTTAATCATCTGGTATCACAAATAGCCTTAAGACAAAATAATGAAGCTTTGATAGACTCTTTGATAACTCTTACTTATCAAGTTTTGGTACCCTCTCAGGTAGAGAAGCTAAAACAATCACATGCAACAAGGTAGTTATTTCTGGGTAGGGAGTTGGCACCTCTCCAGCAGGAAGTGGCTCTGTTTATTCTTTGTCTTAATTTGGGAATGAAAATGTACTGAGTCCCTGTCCTCACAATAACAGTGGAACCCAGAAATAAAAATATAGCCAGAGACTCAGAAAATAATTTGATTTATTCCCTTCTTGCTGAACATGGCCAAGGTTGGCCTGTGGCTAGCCAAGGTTGACCCCAGGTTATGTCAGAGGAAGAGAGGGATTTTTTAAAAACCTCCATGCTTAAGATGACATCTTTTTTTTTTTTTAAGATTTTATTTATTTATTTGACAGAGAGAGACAGCAAGAGAGGGATCACAAACAGAGGGAGTGGGAGAGGGAGAAACAGGCTTCCCATGGAGCAGGGAGCCCGATGCGGAGCCCGATGCGGAGCTCGATCCCAGGACCCTGAAATCATGACCTGAGCCGAAGGCAGACGCTTAATGACTGAGCCACCCAGGTGCCCCATTAAGATGACATCTTTCCAGTTTCATATAAGATATGAAGTTTTGATTAAAGTATACGTGAATGTTTAAATATTTACACTTTTCAGTAATACCCACAATAAATTTTTATCATGAGAACTCAGTATTACTTACACCTGAAAAGATATTCATTACTGGTTCTTTGGTATCAGTTTGTTTTCATAGAGTGTATGGCAATGGGTGGAGTGGGGGTGGGTTGTGGACCTAGCATCAGGGATATGGGAAATTGTGCTTTTCATAGGTAAATAAAAATTGTTAAGCACATTGTCTTCCAGTTGTTGTCAGTGGTGTTATATGAGTTTTCTGAAATAATGTAAATGTGGTCTTTAGCACATTTGCATTCATAACAAGTGCTTGGATATGCTCCTTGCTTCCTCTTGTCCTTCTCAGCTGTCAAAACATGGTGATGCTTTTGAAGATTTATGGTAGATGGGTAATGAGATTACTGAATGTTAACTGCAGCATTCAGAATTCATTTGGTGGCAAAAGAAAAGAAGGTTACTGGATCTTTGGGATAGAAGAGAGAGATGATAGAGCTTTTTTTAATCAGCCAATTTGAAAATAAATATGCCATATTCTGGATTAGGAAACATTTCAAGCTTTGTGTCATGTAGTAATCAAATAGAACATTTCTAGGAGAATATAGGATGTCATATTACATCCATTTCAGCAAAATTCATGACAGCTTAGAATAATGACCATATTTTGTGGTGTGGACGTATGCAAATCTTAAAATATTGGATGGGGAAGACTGAAGAGTCCACAGGCTTGTGGGACATGATTTTTAAAAAATGTTCTCATTGTTGCATTAAAAATTTAAATAAGTCTCATGCTGTTAGTCTTTGGTCTATGTTCCTGTTATGTAAAAAAAGGAAAATAAACAGTGTGCTTTCAAAAGAGGTCATTTTTAAGTTTATGGATTATGGTGGGACTCACAGGTATCCTCTAAATCAAACCTCTAACAGTTATGGTTATGAAATGTGTTGTCAAAATAGGCGACATGATGAAAATTGTGAAATCAGCAAAATTAAGTTGAAAGTCCATAGATGCATTATAATACATGTTCTTCTTATTCAGAGATTTCATTGAGTTTCAGGTAGAGGGGGAAAAAAGATAAAGCAACAGTAGTTTCGAAGTAACTGGCATTCTTGACAAGGAAGGTTGACCTTGACCTTCTTCTCCTTCCAACCCTCATTTCATCAGCAGGGGTGAGATTACTTTGAGACCCTGCCAATAGGTAATAAATAACACATAAATTCCAGGACACCCTTGCCCTGTAGGGTGCCCTAATGTGTAATAATCCTTAGACTATTGAGTTTATAACTCATGACATCTGGCAGTTACTTGGCATTGTAATTCATGTTGATCATGCACATCAGAATACACCATGGGAGAGAAATATTGGAGCAATAACCCGTTGATACTAGGACAGGGTAGAATGACAGGAAGATGCTGTCGAGATTGAGTACCTCTGTGAACTATGCAGTGTTAGAGTGCTGTAAAAGCTAATGCCTTCAGATAAGGACTAACAAGGCGGGAGGAGGGCATTAATCTATTGGGATCCAGAATAAAGCAGCACATTAACAATTACTTGATAGCTCTCTTTATTCCTTTATTCAAATTGACAGATGTAGCTATAAAGCAGTGATGAATCCTGAAGTTAGAATTTAAACATATACTTATGTTTATTTTAAATTTAAATGTACACTTAAATATATTGTGTTTAATTTTTTTTGCATATCTATATATATGATATTCAGTCCTCTCAAACTTCTATTTTCTTTGGTCTAATAGTGAGGGTTAAATGAAAAGGATGAGAAAGAGAGGGATGTGGAAGAAAAATGGGAAGTAAGGGCAAAAAAAGCATTGTGCAAAGCAGTTGTAACAAGCCTTCCTGATACCTAGGAGCGTAAGTGCTTTGGCTAAAGACTTGAGGCTCATGGGACATGAACCAGATTGAAAAGCTAGAAGCAGACAGATGGCTATTTTGTAATCATCCTGTAAATACAAATCCTGTAAAGATGTCATGATTATTTGTTTGTTTGTTTATACTCAAACCCAGATCTAGAGAAAGTAGGAGGCAGTATTATAAGGTTGAAAAATCTGGTATTTCCTCTTGTTACCATCTTTTCTCTTTTTTAAGTTTTATTTATTTAAGTAATCTCTACACCCAACATGGGGCTTGAACTTGCTACCCTGAGATCACGAGTCACTCATTCCTCCAACTGAGTCAGGAAGGCTCTTGTTACCATCTTGAGAAACGTTACTTAATGTTTTGTTTTTTTTTTAATGCTAGCCTGTGTAGTTCTGTATTTTGAATTCAATGTGCCATTTTTTCCATTGCCCAGAGTTGTAGGCACCTCTGTAACCAAGACTAGAATTAGCCCTAAATGGGTCAGGTGCTAGAAAGAAGTTATTTGGGTAATAGAGCAGAATATTTTGAGGGTATTGAGAGGAGGTTTTTCTTCTGAATAGTGGAAGGCTTTGCCTTGAACATGTTCAGGCTAATACCTACTGTTCTAGACACCATCCTCCTCCTCGCATACTATATTTAGGCACATCTCTAAGACACTCTCATTCCTTTGAGCTCTCTGTGATGCTGGAGACATTAATCCCACATGAACAATTTTGTGGATGAAGGCACTTTAAGGAAGAAAAAAGAGGAGCTGATTAAACATTAATTAGCTCCAATCCACAACTTCCTCCTAAGCTAACGGATAGAGTATGCAGATCCCTGTCAAATATCAGATGCTAGGCTTTGCCAAAAATAGGACTTCCAAGTGTTGAAGGTATGCCAACTGCCGGCTCCTTAACTCAAACCAAAGGAAATGAATACCAGAGACAGGTCTCGGAGTCTGCCGTGGTCAGATGTCACCAGTTTGCAGTGCCACATGCGATCCAAGAGTTTATGAATGATCTCAACACTCAGTCCCCAAGGAGAACATATGAATTACAGAGGTTACGGATACAAATTACAGAGAGCAAGACGTTTCCATGCAATTTCTAAGAATCCTTCAGCAAGTTTTAAACATTAATGGAAAACATTAAGAAAGACTTGGCACTCTGAGCAGGCCTTCAAATTACATTGCTGGTGAGGACAGAACAGGACTAAAAAAAAAAAAGATTCAAGAATAAAGGCTTAGCTAAGAAATCTGGAGTGGGTGCTTCCTCTTGTGAATTGTGTGTTGGTGTGTTTTATTCCCTGCAGAATACTAGGCTTCCCAAAATGCTATGACTTGAAAATGAACAAGTCACAGGGCATCCTTGTTTATTCAGCATGCTCCAATTCATATCAGTGGTTTATCTGGATCATTTGCTGAGTGAATTTGCTTGCACCGGGAGTTGTAGTAGAGATGAGGGGCGAGAGCGGCTCATTTTGGAATTGTTAGGATGCTTCAGAGGTGCCAAAGTGTCAGCATGCACAGCGGTAGCAGGGTGTCTCCCCACTGAGTTCTTTCTTTCTCGTTCCCCTTCTGTGCAGAAGAAACCACTTACAACTTGTCCCCTAAATATCAGATTTTATCATCTATTTGGCTGGTGGCAAGTCTGTCCATTCCGCCCCTATTTTGTTTGAATGTACCAAATATAATAAGATAGTTTGTTGTGAATGATGATTCCTCTTTTGATTTATTTGGTCTTTCCATCATTGAAACTTCAGAAAAATACAGAATTATTACAGCTTGTCAGTGGGGAGCTTTTAGTTGAAAGGGGAAACTCAATTTAAACTGTTCTAAGTATGAAAAAAAAAAACTTATTTAGATCATATAACTAGAAAGGCCAGATTTAGCACAGTCTTCAAGATTTATTCATCCAGATAGGTCATCAAGAGCCCAGATTTTTTTCAAGTGCATAGTCTCAGTTTCATCCTAAGGCTGGAGCTCCCCCTGGGGTAACAGCGTGGCGGTCAACAGCAGTCGTGCAGTACAGCAGGAAGAGACAGTGTTCTCTCCTCAGAAGCAGCATAGAAGACCTGAGCTTCAGGCTGGTTGGCCTTCCACCTGCTCTTTCCCCATGGTGTTAGATGGTGGTGATGCTAGTGGCAGTAGGGAGAGGGAAACAATACATACCAGCTGTAGGAATGGCTATTGCATTGTTTCTAGTCCATTAGAATGCGGACAGTGTAATTTGATCTAACAGTTTTACTGGTTGGCATAAATCTGTTGTGTAATTGACTGATTGATTTCTGACCCTCTTGAACTGCCTGGATTTTATTTTAGAAATATATGAGCTTGTAGTTAGGCATGCTACCCCTTAAATCCAACCAACTTAAATGGTACTTCATAATTGACATTTTAAAATCAAATTAAAACGTGGCTTCAAAACAAAACAAAACAAAATGTTGTGGTTTATTTGATATGAGAAAAAGACTGCAACACACCTCTTGAAGAGGAGTTCATCACTTCAGTCAACCAGTCAAGGACATTCAATGAGGTCTTCTCATGTCCTTCAAGATGGGAGCCCATTAGAGGGTCACCTAGTCCAGTGGGAGCGTAGAAGGAAAAACTTCTCAGATGACTAAGTCTGAAGCTGACACTGAAGGAATGGTACGCATCTGAAGGAAGAAATAAGAAAAAGTAAGGAAACAAAGGGGAATCTGGGGGAGATTTCTAAGCAGAAAGACCACCAAATGCTAATGTACATTGATAATTAGATGTTCCTCTATATGTTTTCGACTGAGAAGTCTT
>NC_138369.1:165915855-165932426 GCF_054177405.1 Leptonychotes weddellii | reverse complement strand
TCGACTGAGAAGTCTTGAGCCACACATCTCTGACAGCTCATGGGCACCTACAGAGAGAAACCCTGCCAGCAAAGAAGCCTTGTTATCAGTGTCGCTCTGAGTTGCTATCAGCTTCAACTGCTGCTAACAGTGTTTTTAATTATAATTTCCTTTTAGCTTACCTTTCTCATGATCGATTTAGTTTGTCGTGGATGGTATTCTTTATCCAATAGTGTGTATGACTACTTTTATCAGTAGTATTTTTAGTCTCTATATTTCTAATAACTACTCTGAAGCATGTGTACCTTGTAATTCAGAAATACATCTTTGGTCTCTTAATTATGTAGCCTCATCTCACTATTCCTGCTAATCTAACTTAATAAACTAACGTGGAAATGTCTGAGTAATGATTTGCCTTGCCTTTGTTGGCAAAATATAAAATAAAAATGTAAAAAATATAAAATATAAAATATTTTATAAAATACATAAAGATGTAAAACATGAAATATCTGTTTTTAAAATTCTTGAGGACTGTTGATTTGGGACAGAAGGGAGAGGAGTTGGAGGTGAAAGAAGATGGTATTATGAGGAGACAGGAATCAGAGATGTAAGCTCTAAAGGCACAACTAGATCTAAAACTCTTATAGGGCATTATATTAGTTTACTATTGCTGTGTAACAAACTACAAGACTCCGTGACTTAAAATAACAAACATTTATTCTCTGTCTGTGGATCAGGAACCCAGATAAGAGTTAAGTTAGTCACCTGCCATAGGATCTCTCATAAGGCTGCCAGTCAAGGTGTTGGTCAGGGCTGTGGTATCATGTGAAGGCTCAGCTGGGAAAGTTTCTGCTCTCAAGCCTATGTGGTTGTTGGCAGGATTTGGGTCCACAAGGAAATGCTATATCAAAAGGGTATACCTGTTACATATTTTTTTTTTTTTTCTGAAAGCGTAACTTATCACTGCCCTCTAAGCTTTTATCATTGTAACCAGATTCTTTTCTCGGTTAATCAGGTTGATTTCTTTTCACTCTACTTAAAGACCGGTTTGGAGCTTTAGTTACACATTACACATATTGCTGCGTACCCTTGCTTTGGCTTACTTGTCAAGCCACATCAAAAATGTTGCTCTCAATTCTTTCTACAATAGGGGCTCAGGAGAAAAAAAATACAGACTTAATTTGGACTTGCCTTGCTTTTCTACATTTACAAGACCATTTTACTTCCCTTCATCCAAACTGCATGAATTCTTTACTATAGGGAATACTTTGTTTTCTTTATCACCTGCAATATAGGGCAAAATCCAAGACAGAAATGAAAAATTAGCACAAAAATTGGAAACAATAGATATTATTTCATTTTATTTTGCTTATATTAAGGAATGGATCTACAAACCTCAGAAACATGTAAGCAAATATCAGAACATACCTATCCTTTTTTACAGTTTGAAAAGAGTAAAAATGGCTTTACTTTTCGCTAAGAGTAAGTTTTCGGTCTTCTGTGCTAGGACCCGATGAAAAGGATGTATTCCCCTTGACTGTTTTCTTTGAGAGAAAGAAGAAGCCCATTTTATTACCTCAAAGACTTAGGGTAAAAGAAATGGTATCACTAAGCAAAAAAATGAATTAACTAAATGCTATACAAACCCCGAAGAGCATTTTCCCTGTTGAAGAGGGTACAGTACCAATTATACTATTATCTCACCCTACTCTCTGGGTGAATAGTCTGAAAGCCTAAAATTACAGTTGATGTTAGATTTCTTGGCTTCATTTGCAAATTGGAGTCATTTTCTTTTTTGTGAATGCCATAAACACATGTTATATTGTTTAAGAGGAGCAGTCCTTAGTTTGTTATGATATTTTTCTCCTTTTTGTCCTCCGTGTCAAAGGACCTTTAATTTTTTTTTTTTCCTTAATTTGGCTTGTTGCAAATTGATGTAACACTGTGTTTCTGAATGATTTGCAATGGCCTTAAGTACCTTTTTGGCATGTCATTTGTTAAGAGACCAGTTCTAGAGAAGGTCCTTCAACTGGCCAGATGTGTCATTTTGGAACAGATTGAGGGCCTGCCAAAACACCATTTGTTGCCAGTTCCGGATATTGTTGGGGTGCTCACCACTCTGTTACCATATTTTTGCATGTCTTAACATTGCATAAATAGGCAGCTGTTCTGTATTTAGAATATAAATGAGTCACCAGCTTGCTTTCCCAGGAGGATTTACCTGCAAAAGGGAACCACAGTGTTAACCCCTTCCCATCCCCCTGCCTGCATGTCACATTTAAATGCACACTTCTCTGAGCCCATTCAGAAGCAAATCCTTATGCATATAAATCACACCTCTCTTGCCAGTGAGACAAGAGAACCAAAAATGTGCAGTTCACCGTGCTAAAATGGAACACATTTCCTTAGCAGCAAAAGCAGTAAATTAATCAGCTTATAAACTGAGAGTGAGCAATTTGTGCTGAATTCTTTCTTACTGTTCCTTCAATAGGAGACGAGGTTCTCTAATCTCAGAAAGGCCGTGACTTCATTAAGATGGAAACCCCTGTTAAAGGATGTGTTGCAAGAGACAAGAGAAGAAAAGCCCTAAAAGTCACTCAGTTGTCTCTCTGGAGCTATTTTCAGGCCAGGGAATTTTTATTTATTTGGAGAATGACAATTAACCTAGAGACTTCGCCCAACAAAGGAGCAGAGTGCTGAAGTAGGTCTCACTATAGGACATCAAAGGCAGTTGGTGTGACCCAATCCACATTTGTAGCAGATGATTCACATAACAGGCTAGCAGAAGCTACCTAATTTTGATTTCAAACAGCTTAACCAATTTATGTATAAACATACATATAAGACACTGTATGTGCATGTGTGTGTGTTTTCCCTTCGATACACTTAGGAAATAAAGTTGTCAGTGTTGGAATACAAAGAAATAAGAAAGTCAAGGCAGTTAGAAAAAGCAGAGGCAGTTGAGGTATATGGTATAAGCCTGGTCTCAACTACTTTTTTTGACTGTTTCCCCTAAAATAGTTTATTTGCTAAAGAAACCCAGCATTCTGCAATCTGATAGGGCCAAGTCATTTCTCCAGGCTTTTCATCTTGCCAGCCAAAGAAAAGCACACACAGATAGATAGGTGACATTTGGAGAGCCAGGCATGCCAGATTTTCGGAGGTTACAATGGAGGTCCAACCTGCTGTTCTCCTAATGAAAGGAGGGGAAATTCAGACTGGCCAAACCGCTATAAGGAATATCTCTGCTCTGAATGTCACGCTGCCCAGATGTCGCTTGGCAGGTGGAGATGCACGGAGAATGAAAATGTAGCCCTGTGTATGTGGGTGTTAGTGCATTGCAGGGTGAACAATGAGTCCATCTTCTGAAGTGTAATGAAAACAGTGTGGATCTTGTCTATATTCATGTCATGAGAAAGGGCGTTCTCAAAGAGTCCTCATCCCATTTCCCCTCCCAGACTGATATGCATACGTGCTCACAGACCATGTGCACATGACTTGTTTTGGGGTTTTAAGTATAACTTGATGATTTATTTAGTGTTTTTATATACATATTATGCATATACACATTATGCTTTTTCTTTATAGAAAATGGGATCATACTGCATAAACAATTTTGTACCTTGAGTATTAAATCTCAAAACTATATCATGAGTATTTCTTATTTTCCTTAGGCTTTTGTTATATTTTAAAGCAGATTTTATAGCAAAGATACATGATCCTACAGTCGGCCATTTCCCTGTTGAACATTTAGGTTGGCCCTAGAATGTTTTAAGACGGGCACGGCTATGTTTCTCAGTAAATATTTAATTTTTATTAGAACAAAGTAAGTAAGACGTGAAGTTACGTTTTGCAAGAGAAAGCTAAAGTTACTGTCATTGAGTTTTCTTTCACTACAATTGTTTTTCTTTAGTGTTACGAGATGACTTCCGGCAAAATCCCACAGATGTTGTGGTGGCTGCTGGAGAGCCTGCGATCTTGGAGTGCCAGCCTCCCAGGGGACACCCAGAACCCACCATCTACTGGAAGAAAGACAAAGTTCGAATTGATGACAAGGAAGAAAGAATAAGCGTGAGTTAAATTAAAATTAATGCTTACAGAGATTGACTATCAAGTCTTCAAATGGATATATTTTATTGCTAATGAAATTGTAGACATGTACTGAATGCTAATGACCATTTACACTGCATTTGAAAGGACTGAAAAAAAAAAAACCGAGAACTAAAACTTTAGGATGAGGCTTCAAAGACACAAAAATTATAGAAATCAAGTGTAGATGATATATTAATATTTGTACCAATCTGAATATGAAAAGATATGAACATGTAGATATATATGAATATGTAAAGATATATATATCTTTGCAGTACAAAGGTGACAAAGCTCTTTTTAACATCTCAAATGCGTCTTTTGATTATGTAGTTTCACCTGAGTGATAAAGGGTAAATGATGGCTGTAAGCCATATTAACGAGAACATTTCTTTTAGCACTTATTTTCAAAATTATAAGAGAAAATAATGTGAGGTAATGAGTACCTCAAGCACCTTTTCCAGTTTTCAAATTTAATATTTATAACTAAAGTTTTTTACATGAATTCATTTAAAAGTTTAAGAGGTATAAAGTAAAATCAAAGTAAACGTGACTTTTTTGATTCTGCAGTTTAGCTCTTGTAGAAAAATAGTTTGCTTTCAAGGATATTGATGATTAGGTTCATCACTTGATTAATATCAAAATGAGACACCCAGAACATTGTAAAGAGGTAGAGAAGGGGAATGGCATATAATTATTTTATATTTTTAGAGGATCCACTCAAGGTTTGTTTGTGATGCTTATGGGAACCAGTTCACTGAAATAGTAGATAATGCTTCAAACTTCTGATGCTATTCTTAGTATAATTTTTATATTCAGTACAATTATTGAGAATAAATATATTTGACTTAAAATAATGTCTCATTTAACTGAACAAACGTGCCATTTCTATAAAAAGTCTATATAGTCTAAGGTCTATTATCTTTAAAAATATCTTATAATGAAGGTTTTTGTAATGTATGCATCGTGGTTACATCATAACCGGATAGGCCACATAAGAGCTCACAATATATATTCATGTGATTCTGGCTTGAACTCTTGACACCATGAGGAGCTACATTACCAGGGAGAATTTGGTTCTCAGTGGTCTGTGCTTGGATACCAAACATGAAAATATGCTCCTGGTGATAGAGTAAAATCACTTTTGAAGGCTTTCTAGTTCATGTTTGCATCATTTAATTTTCGCTTTATAACAAACCACCACAAAATACAGTGACTTATAATAACCATTTTATTTAGACTATGATTCTGTGGGTAAGATGACAATTCTTTATTCTGGGCCAGCTTGGCTCATCTTTGCTAGGTTTTCTCATGCTTCTGTGGCCTGTTTAAAAGATGTGCTGGCAGCTGGATGATCTAGGGTAACCTTACATGTCTGGCCATTGACTTATACTCAGCTGGGCATCCTGGTTCTTCTCTTGGCCTCTAATTTTCCAGCAGACCAGCTCAGACTGGTTCCCATGGTGGTCTCAAGATTCCAGCAAGGAAAGACAAGTCTCAATTTGAGAACACTTTTCGTCTGCTGAAACATTGCTTTAGTTTCATTGGTCAAATCAAGTTATATTGCCAAACTCAGTTTCAGGGGGAGGAGAAATGGCCTCCATGGCCATTTTTATAACCTACAGTTTATTATACTCCACAGCACATAATTAAGAACAGGTTGGCAGTCTTTTCTTCCCATGTAAAAACAAAATTGAAAGTCCCTTTCTGGGACATGACAAGTTTCAGAGCCTGAAATATATCCATTGAGAACATACCTACGTGGGTTTTCTTTGCCTATGAGATAAAAATTAACAGAGGAAACCAGCACGTTCTTCTCTCCTATCTCTTTAAGAACATTCAGTCATTGTGATGTTAAGATTGTTGAATTACATAAATATAAAGAAAAAAAATTGGAAAAGAAGCCATGAGTTGGTGATACACATACTAAAAATCTAATTCTGCTTCAATATCCTCTTTAACAAATAGACATTTTAACATATTACATTGGTTTATTTGGTCAATAAATGCTTCTCACTTAAGAAACAGTTAGGAAGCACCTAGTAGAAGCCAATGATTTACACCAACTCATACTCTCATCACTTAAAAAAAAAATATTTTTATCCAACCTGCCCTCCTCTTCAAAAATTATCTCATACATACAATCAAGGTGAGACAGATAATTAATGCTAAAAATTGAAATTTAAGCTCCATGAAGGCAGAGGTTTATTATTATTTGGTTTACTCCTGAATCTCAAACATCTAGAACACTGCCCAGCCCATAGAGGTACTCAGTAAATGCTTGTTGAATCCCTCTGTGTCAGTTCAATTTCATTATAGTACCAAAAACGGTTATCTAATGCTTCTTTCTGATAACAAATATCAATAGCAATTCATTCAACCTACTTCAGAGTGAAGACAACCACTAGGATTTGGTGGAAGCAGTCACAAATGTCAAAATAGGACCAGACAAGAAAGAGAAAGAATGCCCAAAAGCATTTTCTAGAAAGAGAATATGAAGGCTTATCCTGAGGGAGAAGTTAAGAGAAGAAAAAACACATGCAGATGCCAAAATAGGGGGAAAGTTTTGGTCTTAGACACTGAGCTATTTCCTTTAGGAAAAAAAATGTTCTGCCTAAATATTCAAAATTATTTATTAGTCACCTTCTCTTTGCTGTTTATTTTACTTTGCATTTTCTTTCTCTCTTTTCTTTTCCTTTTTTTTTTCTTTTTTCCCTTCCTCTTTTTTCTTTTTCTTTTCTTTTCTTTCTTCTTTTTTTTTTTTTAATTTTAACAGATCCGTGGTGGAAAACTGATGATCTCCAATACCAGGAAAAGTGATGCAGGGATGTATACCTGTGTTGGCACAAATATGGTGGGAGAAAGAGACAGTGATCCAGCAGAGCTGACTGTCTTTGGTAAAACTCTCTTTTAAATTATAAATGGCTATTTATATATGCTTTTCCTTTGATGTTAAATGTATTTGTTGATACTAAACACCAGGTCGTATAGGGGCAGGTTCTTATCACTTCTGGTGAGTAGTGAAGGACTAGATTTGCCTTGTTTTCTGGTTCTGTCTTTCAGATGAAATCTTCCATCTAAGGAAAATAGAACTTTTTAAACAATAATTCATTTACTTTATTTGTATATATTTATAGGATTTGCCTTTCATCAGAATGTAAAAATTTGATCTTTCTCAAATTCTGTTTGCGATATTATATTTAAGATTTATTCACTGTGATATATTTATCAAGTATTTTTTATGTGCAAGACAGAGGATAAGTTTTTTGGTCTTCTTGTTTTATATTAGTGAAGTGCAAAGACATTTCACTTGTTTTCTACTTTAAAAAATTTCATATTGAAATATTTACAGTATAGCTTGTGATTTAAAGAACTAGCTAGCTGCATACACACATACACACACACACACAAATACATACACGTAATCAAAATTAAAAACAACAACAACAACAAATAAACTGTCTTGCTGATGTAGGCAGGCTGGGTCCAAGAACCCAGGGGAAGATCCCACAGGACCAACCAAGAGGGTCCTTGGCTTCACACAGGATAGAAATCAAACGTGAGCCAGAGAAAGTGAAAATAGAGTTTATTGAATAGTGTGAGTGACAGACAGAATAGCAGACAAAGTGTCTGAGAGACTCAGAAAGGAGAGAAGAATGAGTTTTGTTGTTGCTTATGGTTAGGGGTTTATATTAGAAAAGGGTATAGAGTATGTGTTCCTCCAGGAATCCAGGGTACGGTCAATCACATGCAAGTGTTGGGTGAACAATAGGTGTTATTCCATAAATGACTGAAGATAGGGGTATTGATGCCATTATCAGCCGAAGTTTGTTGGAAGCTAATACGCTGGAACATGTTTGGGATCTGGCTCTCGTTACATGTTGTCAGGTGTTTGGGGCCTAAGACAAAAACTCAGAGAATGATTAACCTTCTCGCTTCCCCCTTCAAGCGGGAACAGAGCTGCTTTGGCTTATTCAGAGGCAAAATATGGAACATGAGTAAATGGTGCCTCACAGAAAAACAGCAGAGATGGAGCGTTTCTAAAATGGAGCCCCTTCAACTTCCCTACTTCATTGCTATGATATTCATGTTTTTTTCAATTTAAAAGCCAAGGGACTCTTTATTGGCGTAATATGATTAATGGACTAAAACTAGATTAGATCTGGGGGTGCCTGGGTGTCAGTCAGTTGAGCGTCAGACTCTTGATATCAGCTCAGGTCTTGATCTCAGGAGTTCAAGCCCCACTTTGTGCTCCACACTGGGTATGGTGCCTACTTAAAAAAACAAAAAAACAAAAAAAAACTTGATTAGATCTGTTTCAGAGAAATTGTGGAGAGAGCATTAGGAAGGAGAAAAGAGGATAATAAAGATGTCAGAGTAAAGAAAAAAGGAAAATACTATAAGGCAGCTGTGGAAAATTGAAAGAGAAATAAAGTGACAGAAAATTAGGGAAAATAGGGATCCTAAAGATATTGGAAAATGAAACATTCCTTTAGAAGTCATTGAAATACCATTTAAGTCTCTGTATGGATACACAACACACACGTGTATACATACACATACACATATACACACACATACATACGTGTGTGTATGTATCTCTATCTTAAAAGATTTAACTATTGTTGATATTATGTGATTTTTTAAAAAGATTTTATTTATTTATTTTTGAGACAGAGAGCATGAGTGTGCTAGCGGGTAGAGGGGCAGAGGGAGAGAGAATCTCCACCAGACCAGCAGACTCCCTGCTGAGCACAGAGCCCAACATGGGGCTCAATCTCATGATCCTGAGATCACGACCTGAGCAGAAATCAAGAGTCAGATGCCCAGCCAACTGAGCCACCCAGGCACCCCATATTATGTGATTTTTTTAAATAATTTTTTGTGCCAGCAAAATTATCTTCTGGTTCTATGAATTATGGTAAGATTTTATTGATGGTCATTACTCCAGAACATGTTTGAGGGTAGCATCAGAATCCTGCATACTTTCTGAAAGAAATCTCTTTCGCAGTTTGAGATGTGCCATCCCGTGGTGTAATGGGAACGCTACTATGCAAAAGAGCCATATTATGATTTCTATTACATTTAGAGTGTTAAGATGTGCTTTGTGAATATGTACTCGAGTGCAGGCCTCTCTTTCCAATCACTTTGAGTACCGAGTAATCTTTGGTAATATTCCTTATAGATACTAAGCAGCTTGAAGTCCCAAATGACAGAACCAGGGGAAATCCCATAATTCATTAAAGGAATTGAATAGTAAAAATAAAATTGTTCAAAGTATGCATGTAAATTTCTGTCCTGCAGAGCTCAGACAAGTATCAGTTTGCCCTTAAATTTCATGCAGTCAGCCTTAAGAGTCTCAAAATGTGTTTCACTCCATAATGAATAAAATACAGTTTTGCCTGGTTAGATATAAAATTAGTGGTCACTGAACATTAGCATTGAAAACCCGCAAGTACAGCTGTTCTATTTAAAGAAACACTCATTACTATTTTTCTGTAACTGCCACAAGCTTTGGAACAGAAAAATGTTGCATTGTAACAGTACATACTGCCTTCAGAAGGAAACTGAAAGGGTTTAATGTCATTACCCCAGCAATGAGACTTACCAAAATGTGACTGTGTTATGAAATATTCACCCTACGTTCCCTAAAGACGTGATGAGAACTACAGGAGATCCTTAAATATGTCAGGAGTTACAGTGTTACTTCTAAATTATTTTGAAAATAGCTATAAACCAAAAAGATTGAATTTGTCTAGTGGCCATACCTCTGGAAGAATTGATTTAAGAAGCTGAGAACATTTATCTGATGGTGTAAACTAGTCAGAACCGACCCAAGGGGTTATAAGTACAATATTAAGTTGAAGAAAAAGACCGAAAATCTCCATTACTGACGAAAACAACATCCAAACCCAGAAATAAAATATAAAATCAGTAGTGATTGTCCAAATCAAGGACGTGACCAGGATTGCATGAGAAAGATCCCTTCTGTACTTTGCTCAATTCTGAGAGAAAAGAACTAGTGTGCTATGAATAGTGGGGGCTTCTTTATGTTATTTTGGTGCTTTTGTGTCTAGTACATGTTTTCTAATAAACTTCTTTATATTTCATCGTTGTTAGATATTATTATTTCTGACCTAGGGTTTATAAACGTATAACTGGCTACACTTTACCCCTCCCTCCCTCTCAATTTTATTTTCAAGGAGCAGCAATTCTGCTTTAAATAAAAAATTTGGGGGCGCCTGGGTGGCTCAGTTGGTTGAGCGACTGCCTTCGGCTCAGGTCATGATCCTGGAGTCTCTGGATCGAGTCCCGCATCGGGCTCCCTGCTTGGCGGGGAGTCTGCTTCACCCTCTGACCCTATCCCCTCTCATGTGTTCTTCCTCTCTCATTCTCTCTCTCTCAAATAAATAAAATCTTTAAAAAAAAAAAATTTGGCTACTATAACCCCTCCGTAGCTAACAGAAAATTTTTACTTGTCCTTTGCAACTCCATCTTTAAAATATGTTATACAGAAAAAGTAACTGATAATATTAATTGTTCAAAAAGTATAATTCACTTCTAAATGGCAAGAAAAACAGCAAAAGGAGTAATAGGTCACGGCTAATACAAAAGATTTGGTAAGTATTTTGGTTCTTTAGTAAGTAGGCTTGAACTTAGAAGGGTTTTTTTTGTTTCTTGGTTTTTTTTTAGTTTGAAAATTGCAGCTTATATTTTAAAGATCTCTTATGTAGACAGAGAGATCAGTGTAACTTCATTTTCAAAATATACTCTGCCATCCGCCATGCATCATTTATCCTGTTTGTCCTTTAATATTTGTTGGCCATACATAACAGCTTAGTTAAGTGGGCAGTACCAAATCTAAAATTAAGAGGTAGGCATCATAGTGTTAATGGACACTAAAATCTATGGCACACTCCAGATGCCTTCATAAAGAATACTCCCTAGCACTTTACATATGTTAATTAACTTCTAAAGATCCTGAAGTCAGAGAAACTAGAATTACATAATTAAATTTCTAATTATGGGTAAGTTTGGGCTATCTGTTATCCAAAATTTAACTATCACTTAAAAATAACAATTTTTTTCCAAATGATTTTTATTTATTTATTTTTTTAAAGATTTTGTTTATTTATTTAAGAGAGAGCATGAGAGGGGCAGAGGGACAAGCATACTCCCTGCTGAGCTCAGGTCATGAAATCATGGCCTGAGCCAAAGTCAGACACTTAATCCACCCAATGACCCAGGTGCCCCTGAAATGATTTTTATTTTTTATTTATTTATATTTTTAAAAGATTTTTTTTTAAAGATTTTATTTATTTATCTGACAGAGAGATAGCGAGAGCAGGAACACAAGCAGGGGGAGTGGGAGAGGGAGAAGCGGGCTTCCTGCCGAGCAGGGAGCCTGATGTGGGACTCAATCCCAGGACTCTGGGATCATGACCTGAGCCGAAGGCAGACGCTTAACGACTAAGCCACCCAGGCGCCCCAATTTTTAAAAGATTTTTATTTATTATCTGAGAGAGAGCGTGCACAGAGGGAGAGTGAGAGGCTGAAGCTGATTCTCTGATGAGCAGGCCCAGGACCCTGAGATCATGACCTGAGCCTAAGTCAGAAGCTTAACCGATTGAACCACCCAGGTGCCCTGTCCCCCAAATGATTTTTAAATGTTTATCAAAGGAATCCATGAAAAAAAGATTTCATATGTTACATTTCCAATAGACATTAGAAGTATTACTATACTTATAATGAAACACAGAAATATCTAGCCCTACCCCTCCTTCCAGTGCACACACACACACACACACACACACACGCATGCACATATTCCTCATCTTTGAGCATTTCTACAAGCCTGTTTTATCTTTTTCTTATGGGATTTATTTCCATATTTTTAAATATGTCCTTATTCTGCAGTTTTATATATTATTTTGGCTTTCTATTTGTAAGACGATGATTTGGCCCACTTATATCCCCTTTCCCACATTCTCACCTCCACTCCCCTTCTGTCTTTCAGTGTATTGACTTTAGAAACATTGGTTATATTAAGATTCAGAATGAGTTATTATAACCATGTAATTATGGACTGAGCTTAGTGTTATGCTATTACGATGGCATTTCTTTTCTGGCACTTATTTGTTCTTCTTTGAGTTAGTAATAAACCTATTTTTTTTTCTTTTATGTGTGTTTGTCTACATCCGTCATGAGTTCTTGAAACCTCTAATGGAAGGTTCGAAATCCTCTAAATTCTACTTAGCTATTAAGTCCCCCCCACCTTGCTACAGCCTTCCTGGAGGCCTCAGACCTCCTGCCAATCTGACTGGGCTAGTTTAGATCTACTCCAGAAGCTCATGCTGATATTTGTTTCCCCTTTTCTCTCATGCTGGATTCTGTTTCCTGCACCATGCCTTTGTTTCTGTCTTGGTTAAGTCCTGTGTCAGAAGAGTGTCTCTCTCCTGCCTTCTCTTTGACTGATGCCTAGAGCAAATAAGGGCAAAATGCATATATTCTTTCTGAAACTTAATTGATACTTTGGCTGGTTATAAAATTCTAGTTTACAAAAGCATTGCTCAGGATATTAAAATCACCACTCTAAAATCATTCAGCTTCTGCTTTGGCTCTTAGAAGTCTACTGGGCTTCTGACTCCTATGTGGTCAGTTTTCTCTCTCTTTTTTTTTTTTTCTCTTTCCAGTTTTAGTACTGTATCTTTATTCCAGTGTTTTGAAATGTTTCAGTACTATGCCTTGGCTTGGCACTTTTTTCATTTTACTGGCTGGACCCTTGGTGAGCAATTATAATCTAAAAACTCTCTATCTAAATAATTCAGGGAGTTATCCTCTCCCATCTTTTTTATTCAGTTTATATGTCAAACATGTATTTGTTAATTTGATGTTAAACCTCCCAGGTCTTTCTTTTCTTTCATTCTTCCTTTTTTATAATATTCTGTTCTTGTTTCATGGATAGCTTAAATTCTCTTGCATTTTAGGATTTTACTAACCCTTTTTTTTCAAATAAAATTTTCTTGTGATGCTTCCTGCTTTTATTTCTTCTGACTTCCTCCCCACACCCTTCCCTACGTTGTTCTATCTTTTACACTGGAGGCTTTCTTCAAATGGCAAGTGATCTATTGTTGTTCATACAAAAAAAACTATCGGAATCTCTGTGTCAATTGATGGCTTTCATGGTAGGGTAATCCAACTGGGAAGTCGCCATTTCATTGGAGATGAGTACAGAGGGTGGGGCTGGTGATGCTGATTTTCATTTATTAGAGGAGAGATTATAGGTGGTAGCCTGAATGTAGTTGAGATACTGGGAGACAAAGCTATGAGAGAAGAGAACCAACCCTTAGAAATATCCAAGTTTTGTTGAAAACCTGTGGCCTTCATGTAAGAATTCCAAATATAAGTCATCATTAAAATCAAGATTTTTGAGAGTAATATAGTTCTTTTAAATAATACTTACTTACAGACTTTAGAACAGCAAATTATTTTTTATCCATTACCTCATTTAACAAACATCTATTGACCACCTCCCATGTGCAAGGCCCTGTTCAAATATTTAATAAAGTAGTAAGATGAATAGACATGTGCCCTGCTCCCAGGGGACCTTTTGCATCACGTTATGAGCAATAGCATGAAACTTTGCCTCTAAAATATGGTGAGAGAAGCATTTTCCCCTCCGAAAACACTTACCTATGTTTGTCTTTGCCTCACAGGATGGTTTCTCTCAGACAAAGAAAATTCTTGGCAAAAAAAGAAATTAATGCAGCCAGGCTTAATTTAATCACATTCAGACAGACTGATCATTATCATCCAGTCTGTTTTGGAAGGGCACAATAATTCACATTCAATGGCTATCATAACCCCGTCCCCTCATGCATGCCCAGTTAAATAAAAAGAGACATACTAAGGCTAGCCATCTGACTTTCCGATTTAATAGACACCATAGGGTGGCGAGTACTTCGGGGTCAGCTAAAGTTAAAGATAAGGTTTACAAGCACTGGGTAGCTCTACTGTCCTTTTATTGCATAGCTTTGGTTGTATTGGACTTAAAGGACTCTACCTACATAATTATTGCTGCAACACCGCTTTCCGAATGTCAAACAAAGTTTATTTTAAAAATTGTTAAGATGATCCTAGTTATAGCTGTCATGACACAGCCATTGCCAATTTTATAGCCATCGTCAAAGACTGCCTATAGTTGAGAAAAGAAATTTGTTCACTGGGAATTTAATTTCCTTCTTTGTCACATGTAAATAAGAAACTTAAGAGATATTATGCAACCGCATTTCAGACTTACTGTATTTTGTATGAAAGTGAACATTTTGTTTTCTGAACATTATTGGCATAACTATAGTGAGACTTGGCATTTGATTTTATTGCAGCCACACACAGAGTTGCGTTTTCCAGAATGCCAATTTGAAACTAAATTGACCTGACTACTTGAAAGCTGTACTTTACATAGTACCACGCTGCTAAACAACACTACTGTCTCAAGAGAGATTAACCTTGTAAGCAAGTTATGCAGGTGATTCCAATCCATTTAATCTCACATTTAAAAAAAAATGTTAATTGTATTGGCAAAGACATTGCCTCCGATCACTCCATGGCTATGTAATTAGGGATCAGGGCATTCAGAGGGACTCTAATTGATAAGCAGTCAGAAAACAACCCTTGAGATTTCTCCCCCTGATTTTCAATATGTGATCAGACATAAGGTGATAACATGGAAAAATCAGTGACCTTATTTTACATGCCTCAAAATTAAGTTTGCTTATGATTTAGTCGTTCAAGATGTTTTCATATAAATTTATTTTAATTGCACAAAGCTTCATGGAGTACAAACTCCATGGGCATTAGTGGGTATCGAATGTGATTACTCATCAACTTACTCTCTAATCCTTCTAACTTTACACTTATTTGCAGATGATTTTGACACAAAATGGTAAACCCCAAGACCTTTCCTTGTAATTTTTGCAATTTGTGTCTGAAAGAGGCATGGCTTTATGTTAGCTCATGATAATAGTGGCAAAGCCTTCAAAAATGTGTCTTCTACCTGGACAAATTCTTTATCTTTAATATTCATGTTTCTGGTTCTCAGATTTTCTGGGAATAAAGTCTAGTTATGGAAACTGGAAAATAATTCTTACAAAAGACATATTTCCAGTTAAATAATTGTTAGGCACACCTACAGTTTTTAACAAAGTGTTTTTTTGTAGGTGGTTAAAATTGAGGTAGAAGGTGATTTTAGTATAATTAGCAGAAAACAATTAGAATAATGAATAATATAATTTAGAGATAATTATTGTAATGGGTGCTATGGAAATTTCCAGAATAATACTTTAAAAGTTACGACCAAACTCTAATGTATTAGTAAATGTCAATGTCACTTTGTTGGAAAGTACAACCAAAGATACTCAAGTATAAAACCCATCTTGATGTGCCCTATATGTTCACGTGACTTTTATCTGGCTTGTTCTTTGCATTGTCTTTTCTTTTTTCTTTCCTATCAATTGAATTACATTTTCCATCATGAGCCAATGTTAGGCTTCCAAAAATTCTATACCACATACTCTCCTGTGGTTATCTAGTTGCTAGGCAGCTAGACTCTGCTTGAGGGCAGAAGGGAATAGTGAAAGTTCATTGCGAAGTTGTCCACTCCTGCTGAGTTCATCAGAACAACAGCGGGGGAGCCTATATCTTCCTTATTCTTGAAATTATAAATTAGGTTCTTCCACGTGTCTCCATACAAAACAGTAGGGCTTAGAACACATATGATAGCCAAAAAACCCTCAAGGATCCTATGGTGTCCCGGGATGAAGAGACAACTTTGCTTTTAGTAACTTTGGCTTTGTAACGAGTCTAATGTAAAGTTTACCCTTTGGATTAATTACATTCATATGTTGCAATTTTGTGACAGGTAACATGTTAAAGGAAGCATACAAAAACTTGGCCTGAAAATATTCCTGTGTGTTTTAATGGAACTAGTCTCACATACTGTTATACAATTTACTTTGTAGTTAGCATCATGCCATGAAAATTTTCCATGTTAGATAGATGATAGACCGACAGAGGTAACTTTATCATTCCCATGACTTACTAGTTTTGCAGTGTATGAGTCTGCCACAATTTTTCCTAAAAGCACCCATTTTCCAATACTGCCAGTCTTGCTGCAATGATCCTATGTAATTCTTCTTTTCTTGTTGCAATTATTAATTATCAAAATTATTATTCTGTTCTCCAATACTCTCACACTTTTTTTTCTTATTGATCATTAATGTTGGCATGTCCATCTTATTCCTGATTTTAGTAGGCATGATTTTAGCATATTACTTTTAAAAAGAAGTTTTGCATTTAATTTATTTTTTTTTCATTTTGGAAATACTTTATTTTTTTAAAATTTTTTATTGTTACGTTAATCACCATACATTACATCATTAGTTTTAGATGTAGTGTTCCATGATTCATTGTTTGTGCATAACACCCAGTGCTCCATGCAGAAC
>NC_138369.1:165898840-165915355 GCF_054177405.1 Leptonychotes weddellii | reverse complement strand
TTCTTCATATCATTGAGGTCATATGATACATGTCTTTCTCTGATTGACTTATTTCGCTCAGCATAATACCCCCCAGTTCCATCCACGTCGTTGCAAATGGCAAGATCTCATTCCTTTTGATGGCTGCATAATATTCCATTGTATATATATACCACATCTTCTTTATCCATTCATCTATCAATGGACATGTTGGCTCGTATCTTCATGTTTAAGAAGTTGTTTTCGGTTCCTTTTTTATTCATTTTTTTTTAAATCCAAGAGCTTTTCTATATCTACAGATATGATCATGTTTTTTTTTCTTTTCCCTTCTATTATGTAAATAGCCTCCTTTATCTTCTTAATTAGGAATGCATTTAACTTCACGTAACAGAAACCTGACCACTATGGCATAAGCATAAGCTCATTTTTCTCATATCTACCATTTTTTTGTGATGAAAGGGTGTACACACACATACACACACACCCTATATCCATACTTTACCTGCCAATCTGTTCCAGTTTGCTAAATAGAAATAAGGATCTTTATAAACTTTTCTTCTTCAACCTCCACATCTGATTGATCACTCAGTTCTGATATCTCTTCATTCTGTCCCCTTTTCTTTTCTTTTTAATTTTATTATGTTAATCACCATACATTACATCATTAGTTTTTGATGTAGTGTTCCATGATTCATTGTTTGCGTATAAGACCCAGTGCTCCATTCAGTACATGCCCTCTTTAATACCCATCACCAGGCTAACCCATCCCCCCACCCCCCTCCCCTCTAGAACCTTCAGTTTGTTTCTCAGAGTCCATCGTCTCTCATGGTTCGTCCCCCCCTCCAATTTCCCTTTTCCATATCCAGAGAACCACTGTATCAGTCGAAGCTGAAATAATTTCTTACAAAAACCATTTGACCTAATTCACTGCTTCATGTTTCTCTTCTAGCTCATCTTTCACAAATCTGCCAACACAGTCTTTTCCACATGTTATTAAAAATGTTGCTTCTTTATTTAAAATCCTTCAGGAGCTCTCTTTCACTCTCAGGGCAGAACTCATATTCCTAGACATGGCCTGTAAGGCCCTTCATGGTCTTGCCATTCCCTATCTGACTAGCTTCATCTCCTACCACTTTTCTGATGAAACCAAGCTGCTGGCTGTTCGCCAGCTACCAAGCTGAAAGCCTGACTTAGGAAAAGCTGTGTTAACATGTGCAAAATGAATGAGCGATAGAGGGAATGACTTCTCTCTATACACTAGGTTGTAGCACAACACCCCCATTAAAATCCAAGTGGGCAGCAAGAGTCTACTGACAGATGATTTCTCAATCTCAAGCCATATTAGCAGTGGCTTAGCTCTCTTTTAACTTCGGGTTATCGCAGCTTTTAGATGAATTGGATGAACGTCCCCAAGTGATTGGAAAGAAAAAGTTAATCCTGCTTTCTGTGCTAATGATTCATTTGTGCTATTAGCATTCCAAGCACTCATACAGAGATATTGTACTGATCCTGTTACCTATTTGATGCCAGAAACAATGGCTCAATATCAACCAGCCAGTGCTAAAATAGTTGTTTGGAGCACATAGTATCCAGAGTTCAAAAGGATAATACTAAATCGGGGCACCTGTGTGGTTCAGTTGGTTGAGGAATCGACTCTTGATTTTGTCTCAGGTCTTTTGTCTGTGGGATCGAGCCCCAGTTCAGTCTCCATGCTCAGTGTGGAGTCTGCTGTCCCTCTCCTCTGCTCCTCCCCCACTCGTGCTCTCCTCTCTCTCTCCCTCTCAAATAAATAAATGAAATCTTAAAAAAAAAGGGTAATACTAAATCATTCCATCCAACATGCAGATTTATTCTGCTGTCTTTGGAGGAGGGGGCACTTAGCTGCTAATTGATTCTGACTACCTAAAATCTTTAGGAGCAAACTTTTTTTTTCCGCTCCAAGTTTTTATGGATTATTTCTAAATTCTGCATTAAAAAAGCTCTCCATGAAAAGTTCTATTTGCCTGTTTTACAGCTTGGGATTTTGAGGTCTCAGAGTGCAGATACGGAAGCATATGCAGTAAATTAAAATTTTAGAGAAAATTTTGATCCATACTGTCAACTTCACTGTGGAGGGATGGAGTTGTCTTCCTTCTGAATGCCAATGATTGTTGACTTTACTGTAATACAAAATGTCTCTTGCAACTCACACATTTATTTTATAAATATAGATCTCTATTTAGACAATAAAATTATATACTTCCATCCTATACTCTTAATATATGCTATTTGAAGTGATTTATTTAAAGGTTTCTAGCTAAATATGTTTCAGTTTTGTACCACTTGTTTGACATTTTTGAATTGGATTTGAAACTAAAGTCTTAAGTGACTAAATATGGCCATATGGCCAGATAAATTGTGTCAATTCCCAGTGGATTTCATCTTTCTTTTCCCTGACTTCTCTTTCTACTTCAGTAAGTAGCACTATTGGACTGCCTATGATTTGAAGACATGTGCTAATAAAAACTTAAATGGTAATGTTTCCATTATTAAAAAAGGGAAGAAACTAGACAAGAAGTTAAAGTGTGTAGAGATTTGTAAAACAACTGTTTGTTTTATATTTCTCTGAGATGGTAAGATTTTTACGGACAGGGATTGATTGTTTCCTAGCGTTATGTAGAGGGGTGCTGAAATGGCGAGTAAGGAGGATAGGTGCAAAGTAACAACAAAAATAAAGGGTGGGAAAATGAAAACAGAATACTAGAGAAATAAACATAAAAGTTAAGTAAAAAAAATTCTGGAACACTAAGAAGATAATTGAAAGTGGCCCTAGAAAATTATATATGACACTAAATAGTTTACAATAATTAAAAATAACAGTGTTTTTTACTTAAGAAAAAAAATCAGATTGACAGCTTTTTTATTTAAGAAAAAATAAATCAGAGAGGGAGCTGTCCATACATGAAGTGAAAACATTCATGGAAGTATTGGGTCCTCGTGAAATGATAGCTTATGTGGGAAAATTTAGGTAACACTGATATGTGAGAGCACAACTTTTTTGTTTCTCTCGCATTATTTTTTTCTTTTTTTTAGATTTTATTTTAACTCCAATTAACGCTAACATTCTTGATGGACAATTAGAATTAGTTTCCTTTTTGGTATTTTCCATTGGTCTCAACTTCTAATTCTCCCGCTCAGCCATTGTGATAGATTAAATTAATCATTTTTACCTCTTTCCTTCTTTCTGTGGAATTCAGTCTTCAGATTTTTTATGACAGGATTTACATGATTTAGCTCAGGAATTCATTGAAAAATCAATTTAGTATTTTCCAAAAGATTGTATAGTGTTATATACAAACCATAGGTAACTTCTGTATTCCAAAATATTTTATTTTATTCAATTACATTGGATTCATAAGGTCTTATCAAGACATAGTTGAGATACGGAGTTACGTTCTTTTCTATAACATACTTAAAACATGCACAACATTCATTTCATTTTACCATTGTTGCTTTTTTTTTTTCTTCCTAAGAACGACCCACATTTCTCAGGAGGCCAATTAACCAGGTGGTGCTGGAGGAAGAAGCTGTAGAATTTCGTTGTCAGGTCCAGGGAGATCCTCAACCAACTGTGCGGTGGAAAAAGGATGATGCAGACTTGCCAAGAGGAAGGTAAGAACATCATATGGGTGGAAAATTGTTAGATAATCATTGAATAATTAGAAAAAAAGACATCCCGATTGTACCACCAAACACTCTTATATCTCAGTGTATTATTTCCAAACATGATTTTTACATATGCAAGCCACGTAGCTGCTATTAAATATACTGAAGTCCTCCAGGCTTTTAAGGTCACTCTTTCATGGAATTTTCACATAAATGCCGATCCTCCACTCCATCTACTATCCCCAACTATCAAAGATGCCTGAGGTGGCCCCTTCCAGGTCTGCCATTCTGCTCGTGGTGAACTCTGACTACCTAGCCCAGTTGCCTCCAACTACTACTCTGTTGTGTGATACTTCCCCACACACTGGATACTGTCTGCCTTGCTTGGTTGTCCAGAGCATCACTAAGCAAAGGCTGCTGCACGTAGCTGACTCTAAGGTCTGGAGTAAAGCAGAAGTTTCGTGCAACACAAGGCTGAAAAAGCAGCAAATACTTGACATCACTATCCAGACAGGGAATTTGTCACTTAGGGACCGTTTGTCACTTTCTCAATCTTGATCTCTTCATGGAGATCTTTTCCTCCATCACTTTTCTAGTCTTCCTATCACCAAATCCCCAAACCCAGTCAGTCAACTCTCTAGGGGAAGTCCAAAAATGCTTGTCATTCTTTTATAAGAATATTTTTTTTGTTGTCTAAATCTTTCTAAGACCTTGCCCTTTATGACCAAATGAATCATTCAAGTGTTTTTTTTTTCTATATAATGAGCAAGTCTAGCTTTTTTAAAAAGATTTTATTTATTTAAGACATACACAGAGAGAGAGAGAACATGAGCAGAGGGGAGGGACAGAAGCAGGCTCCCCACTGAGTAGGGAGCCCAACACGGGGCTCTTGATCCCAGGACTCTGGGATCTAAGATTTGTTTTGTCTTCCTCCTAGTCTTACCTTCTGAAACTATACCATCACACCTACTACAATCATCATCTGCGTAAGATTTCACATTTTGCCTTTTTTGTAATTTTTCTTTAAAAAAAGAAAGAAAGAAATTAGGTTTCATTCAACTGAAATTATACATGCTTTCACAGATATCAGTTGCCTTTTATCTGCTCTCACTAGCAACTGCTATGGATACTTTTCTGAATGTATGCATTCATTTTAAAATCTTGATTTATTTATCCCTAAGCCCCTGATACTATATTTTCTAAAGTTGTATCATCAACAGCACTGGCCTGAAATGGACCAAACGTTTTAAATAGTCAGTGAGAGATTCTTTGCAATCTATAGGAATAAAACAAGTGAAACTTTTAATTTGGTTAGTTTTTCATCATCATAATAGCCTGTTTCCTTTGTCACTTTGCTGTTAGACATCTAGTTTTAAAGGAGTGTTGTTACAGGAGTTTGTGAATGTTAGGTTCCTCAAGCCTTCTCAGTGGAGAAGCAGGTTAAAAAGCAAGAAGAGTTTATGGAGCTGAGTTATTAGTGTCTATCCTCTATGTATAGTTAATAATTTTCCTCAAGTTTGAGAGCACTTTATGTGTAATTTTAAAATGTTGATGTAAGATTGAGAGATGAATTATATAGTAAAATTTGGCCTAGTATAGATGAAGGTTAATTTTCAGTTACTGGGAGTAAATAGCCTTGTTCATTTTTTTAAAGATTTTATTTAATTATTTGAGAGACACAGAGAGAGAAAGCAGGAGCAGGGGGAGGGGCAGAGAGAGAAGGAGAAGCAGACTCCCTGCTGAGCAGGGAGCCAGACGCTGGCTCCATCCCAGGATCCCAGGATTATAACCTGACCCGAAGGCAGATGCTTAGCTGACTGAACCACCCAGGCGCCCCAGCCTTGTCCATTTTTTAAAAACAAACAATCAGACTTTTATTTTGGACTATTTTTGGCTTTACAGAAAAGTTACAAAGATAGTACAGAGAATTCCCATATACCTGATACTCAGTTTTCCCTGTTGTTAACATCTTACATTATGATGAAACATTTGCCATTCCTAATGAACAAATGCTAATACATAATGATTAAAGTTTATACATTCTTTTGATTTCACCTGGTTTTCCATTAATGTCTTCCTTCTGCTCCAGGATCCAATCTAGTGTATTTAGTTGGGATATTATAGAATATTGCATTTACTTTTCATGTTTCCCCAGTTTTCTCTATCTTTCCTCCATCTTTCATTGTTTTTCCTCAAAATTTCATTGTTTTTATGATCTTGACAGTCTTAAGGGGTACTGGCCAGGTAGCCTATAGAATGTTCCCCAAACTTGAATTTGTTTCATGTTTTCTCATGATTAGACTGGATTTTGTGGGGTGTTAGGGAAGAAAACCACAAAGAATGCCCTTTTGTCACATGATATCAGAGGTTCCATGATATCCATAGAACATCCCTTATGATCCTGCCATTTTTAATCATTAAACAAGATCCAGTTCACAAACGTTTCAAAAATGGAAAGTTGTACGAGTGTGTTGCATTTTAATGGGTCTATGTCTTTGAATTAAGGTAAAATAAAACTTAATCAAGGCCAGTTTGATTTCCCAGATTTCTCTAGGTGTTAGATCATAAGCCTTACACCTTTAGTTGCCACGATATTCTCCAATCTTACCAAATTCATTGGCTTCAGAGTTCAAATAATAAAAATCAAAGAACAGTATGAATATTACATGTTTAGAATGGATAATAGAAAGGCCTCTAAAGACAAGGTTGAAATTTTGAGAAATCTTACCTCCACTAACTTTCCCTAAAACATTGTCATAGGTTTCTGGCCTCTTTATTTTTCTATTACTGGCATGATACTCCTACAGTGCTTTGTGTGACCAGCTAAATATTTTTAAAGTATTAAGCAAATGGAAATGCTGTGTAAGCTTTAAGCTGTATGTTAGAAAGGCTTAAAGTAAGGATCAGTGCAGTATAGAAATTGAGGTCAATATTTTTATCATGATAGAAGCCATGTACTTTTTCTTGAATTCTCAATCTTTAAATGGTATTTCAAAGAAGCTTATTCATTCTTAGATTTGTATGCATTAGCATAAGCTTCACTTATGCATAATGAGGGAGAAATAGACCTCTTTACTTGGTGAGGAATAACAGTAATGACTTTTAACCAAACATAGCCTAAATCAACAACATTGATTCTATTACGTTATTTAAGTCTCAGACTAGGGAGATGGCTATTGTTCTTGTGAAGCAATTGTGTGAAGTGGTGTGGAGGATGACATTTCTTTGGCTTAACATTTAATGCAATTTGAATAAGGTTTGTGTAGTGGTTCATGCTTAACACATTTATAGTAAAGCTTTGTAGGGCAGCTGCATAGCCTGTAATTACTATGTAAGTAATATGTGACTATTTTTCTTTCGGAGACAAGAAAAGCTTTTCAATTCAAGTTTAAATTTATGAAATGCTGTGATAGCTATTTAAACCTTCGACACAGAAGAAGATATCTGTGCCAAACTTTCAGAAACCAGAGATGAATTAAGGGTGTATGTTTTTTATCTTTACTGTGAAATTATTTTTTTTTTTAGTAGTACTCATATACCTCTTTCTTTGATTTAGCCTTTAAACTCCTGACCTTTCCCAGTAACTATCTTTAATAAAATTAAAATGTACCCTTGGTGAGTTGTATTAAAGACATTTTTTGATTAGATGAGTGTTTTGGTGAGGTAGGAAAAGTAGCAATTCCTAAGGCTAGCAATAACCCTAATGCCCAACCAGGGAGAAGATGGCTATTTTCCATATAACAAAGGCACAAAATAAGAAGGAGCCTTCACCTTATTACATACTCCTGTCAAAATGTTAATTGTTTGCTGAAACTTCTGAAAATGCTACTCTTTCAGAATTGAAAGTTTTGGGAAGAAAAAAATAAGTCACTCTTTTTATTTGTGACTGTGTCAAGTATCAGTATCTTTTTTCCAGAGGGTCTCAATATATGTATGCTCAAATAAATGAACATCAACTCATCTATTAGGGGCAAGAATTTTACATACCAATATGAAAATAAAGTGGGTAGAGGGAATAAACTGAGATAAGGGGAAAGAGAGGAAAGATTTTATTGTTTATAATGATTATTTTTTTTAAAACACAGGTTTTTGTTTTTTTTTTTTTAAGCATAATTTAAATTGTAGAAGATACTCTTTCGGAATCATCTACATTTATTAAGTGCCTACTATATTTATAATGCTCACTGATAGTCTGTTAAAAAAAGTCATTTAAAGCAAGATAATTATACTGTTATTGGTTGTTTATTTTTTATGTTAACCAGATTGGGTGATGTGGAAAAGTATTTTCATACACAATACATTAAAGAAAGTAAGGACTAAAGTAATCTTCATTTCTTCCTTGGGTACCACATCTTTTTTCTCAGGCAAACCTAGAACTTTTTGCTAATTAATACTCTTTTTTTTTTTTAAAGATTTTTATTTATTTATTTGACAGAGAGACACAGTGAGAGAGGGAACACAAGCAGGGGGAGTGGGAGAGGGAGAAGCAGGCTTCCCGCTGAGCAGGGAGCCCGATGCGGGGCTCGATCCCACGACCCTGGGACCATGACCCGAGCCGAAGGCAGACGCTTAACGACTGAGCCACCCAGGCGCCCCGCTAATTAATACTCTTTTGATGGCTAGTGCCTTCAGCACATCTTTCCACAAAGTGTTTCATATGATAAAAGTTGCCAGTATTTATAATACTAAGATGATGTTTCATCTTATGCTATGTTCCATCATACCATATGGATAATGCATATTTTTTATATCAAAATAAAAATACATGTATATATATATATGTAATATACATATGTGTCCTGAAATTCTATGGAAAATACCATGTATTAATGTGAAAGAAACAGAATATAATAAATTTACAATGAAACAAATAAAAATTAAATTAAAATACACCAACAGTACAATATTCTGTTCAACTGAGTAAGAGTGAGGAGCATAAAAATATCCCATCTCAGAAATTAGTTAAGGAGTAGTGCTATTAATCTAATTGTAATTTCTTATGTGGGCCTGTCAGTACAGATTGTTTCAGTTAATTATTGGCAGTCTTTTAAACAACTGCAAACAGGAGATTTAACATCCTTCATCATTCATATAATTTTGTTATATCACCATATAGTTAGCTCTGTGATTTTTTTTATTTCATTTTTATTTATTTTCTAAACCAACTCTAAAATGATACTAACTTTCTTAATAAAGATCTAGAGTACAGAAAGGAATGTTCATAATAGCTTGTCAGAGCAAAAAGGAAATAAAATATGCCATTTACATTCTTATGTATGCCTACAAATTCTAAATGCAGTTGATGGCTTGCACATAGTGGATATAATTCATGAATATTTCATAAAAATAGAAAAAGGACCAGAGAATAAGAGTTGCAAGATATATGGTGCAAAATTCTATCAATTTTCTTGAAGCCACTGACAAATTCCTTTTTCTAAAGTGCAAGTCTATTTTAAGAGAGATTTTTTAGAGTTCTTCATTCCGTGAAATGTGGGATTCACATAAGTACATGAATCCTTAAGAAAAGAAACTGAATAGAACCACTTATAATTCTCTTTTTTTTGTAGCATTTTTACACTAAGTGGCTCTTTTCACTTAGCCCTGGAAAATGTTCTTATAATAATTGTTTTGAAGCTCCATTGTTTAGAACACGTGCTTCTGGGATGCAGAGATGCTGAACAGGTGCTTGGCCACCCTGCTGAGGAGATAGGCCTTCTTGCCATACAGTGTGTGCTTCAAGGACATGTGGTAATTTGGGCTCCTGATAAATAACCACGCTGATTAGGTAGGCTGGTCAAGATCGGTCAATTAATTTTTTTTTTTTTAAAGAAGGAAAAGAACTGAAAGCAGGAGAAAAGCAATGTATATAAAACATGATATGTGACATCCGAAAAGTGGATTGGTCCCTAAGGTTTAGAAATATAAAGAAAAGTATCAGTGAATACTCTTATGATTTTTCAGCTATCCAGATGCCTTAGCCATTTCTGTCTGGAAAAAAAAGTTAGAACTACATGCACAATTACCGAGAGGCCTTTCAATATAGCTACAAATAGCATGAAGGATATTTAGGCCATTGCCAGAGATGTTAGACTTTAGGCTTGTTCTCACACTGTTCAATCATTTATCTGTTTAGTTATACTCCCATGTCCTGGAAATGGTGTTTGACAGATTTCTCTACCACTAACTAGGAGTATGACCTTGAAGAAGCTATTTAAACTGTATTTTACATCCTGAAGAAATGGACCAGCAGTGCTGTGGGCCTAATGACTAACCTACACTTTGATTCATTCGTACAGGGTAAATAACTATGCCATCCACTCTAACTCAAAGGGTTATTAAAATGATATAACTAATTCAAAGCACTGTAAATACACATAACAAGTGCTCCAGTTTTATAAATCCAGCTGATTGATGGCATTTATTAGTTATATAGAAAACTGTAAGGGAAATATAGTAAAGGTAAAAAATATAGAGTATACAATTTCTATGGATACTATTTCTTTGGCCAATTTCTATAGAAACACATAAAATCCTATTGATTTAATAAGTATCCCTTTTGCTTTTAAATCATATAGATTTGTTTATAAATTTTGCTAGCCAGTTTGCAAAGCCTGAAGATTATCACCAATTTTTCTACCTTTGGAAGATTGTGCATGATCCAGATATTTTATCGTAGCCCCAGTTGGATAAGATATCTGGGTTGGGACTTGCAAATTTCACACATTATACTATATCATTTGTCTGCTCATAATAAGAAAACCACCACTTTTGTAAGAAGATTATGAAAAAATAAAAGCAAGTATTTTTGAAGAACATACTATTTGTCACATGCTTTCACATGTTGATTATATTATTTTCAGTAGTGTTCTAGAATAATATGACTCCCCATTTGAGGGATATGGAAATAGAAACTTAAATAACTTGCTTCCAAAGTCACACATATTAATACATGTTAGGGCCAGGACTTGATTTAGAATCTGTCCAGCATAAAATATGTATTTTAAACTAATGGGCTTTGTAATTATGTGATTATTAATTGTTTATGGACTTGAGCCACTTACAGATTTTATATTGTGATAAAATTTTAGATGATCAGTTAAAAACACTGTATTATGAATAACTTTATAGGAATACCATACAGCATTAATGTAAAGGGTAATTTTTAGACCAATTTCATAAGCCACACATAAAGTGTCCTAGTGTTTTGAAAATCTAAATTTGGACCAGGTTAAAGTTACTTTGTTGGAAGTTGAAGATAGAGATTTTGTTTACAAACAGGATTAATTAACAACTTTCAGAGGGATGCCAAAATGGTACTTTCTCTGTGTTTTCATCAAATACGTGCTAATAGTTGCTGTTAGCACAAAACTAATTGCCACTTAGATTGAGGAGTGCAAGTTGCCCCATCCTGTGACCACATTGGCCCATCTGTTGAGAATCTCAGCTCAGGAACAATGCAGGAACTGGCATCCAATTTGGGCTCTGGCCAGTGGTCAACTAACAATCTGGGACACACTTGGAATATGAAATGCCTCAAAGTCAAAGATGTCCATTAACTGGCAGCTCTTCTTGTGTTGTGTTGAGGCAGAGCCAAGACCAGGTGCCAGTTTGCAGAGCAAAAGGATCCGCCTGAGTGCCACCTGTCATTGGCATATGGGTGTTGTCCAACATAGGAGCCACAGCAGGTTTGTTTCGTCCATCAAAGTGTAGCATGTTCGAGAATTCACTAGACAGGGGTCAGGACTACAACAACATTTTCCTTAGTCCAAATTATAGGACAAGTCAAAGACTTACCAAGACATAGTCACTGTATCAAGCCACAGGTGGATATATTGGATATTCACCGTTGGAGACACACTTTCCAGTACCTAGATTCTTACGTTAACTGTAAACAAATATAAAAAAGGAGAAAATTCTTTAACTGACCACGTTAACACAAATCTTTGCCTTCATATGACAATTTGTGGTTAGAATCACTTAGATGATTTTTAATCACCCAGGGGTTTTTCTTAAGATATACTTCTAATTGATTTTTGCTGTTGTTGTTCTTCTTAATAAGTTGTAATTGCAATGTGGGCCTACAAGATAAAGTTGAATCTAGGAGATTAACAATCTTATCCCAGCTCTGCCAAAATGCATCACGCTGTTTTAAATAATTTACATAATATGTTGAGTACCAGAGTCCACACCTGTAAAATGTGTAAGTTGGATTGGATGGCTTCTGTGCCTTTAAATCCTGAAATGGTATGATTCTGTGAATGGCAGTAACGCAGAACATTTTAACAAGGATAATAACACATTTTATAGGAGGAAAAAAACCCAGAAATTTAAAATAGATGGACCTAAGGAGGAAAAGTAAAAGTACCATATACCCATATATCATTGACAACTACTTTGTATGTTTTGCATATATCCTGTCAGATTTTTATGCACATCTGGGCATATTTTTTAATTCAAAATTGCCTTTGACCCTAAATGCTTATTTAGGTTTGTCTAGGAAAAGGCTAGTATTGATTCAAAAGACTTGTTTTTAATGCATTTTCCTTTTCTGTAAATGGAATATTAATAAATTATGCTTATATTGTGCTTACTCTATACCAGACCTACGCTAGGCATTTAACATTAATACATTTATTCTTATGGCAACCTTATGATATAAATGCTATTATTATTTCCATATTACAAATAAAGAAATGAGACACAAAGAGGCTAAGTATGACAAAGTCAGTCATCTAGTAAGGGATCTAAGATGTCTGGCTCCAAAGCCCACACTCATGACCACAAACCAGAGGTGCTGGGTGGAAACAATTTTTTCCATTCTCCATTTAGGATTAAAGATTAGAAAAAGACAGTTTAGTAAATGCTTGCCTATCAGATGGTCACAAAATACATCGGTGTAAAGAAGTACATATGAATGATTTATAACCTTTATCATAATGGCACTTACCAGTAATGTGTATCATTTAAGTATGCATGATTTAAAAAACTATCATTACTTCCCACTGCCCATTGAAACAAAGTTTAAAACAATTCTGTCTTTATTATCATAGAATATTTTAACTTAATATATTCTTGTGTTCTTCTTTAGATTTTATTTATTTATTTATTTATTTATTTGTTTATTTATTTTAGTGAGAGAGTGTGTGAGCTCAAGCATGAACAGGGGGAGGGACAGAAGGGGAGGGAGAGGTACAAGCAGACTCCACACTGAGCGGGGAGCCCAGTGTGGGGTGAGACCCTGAGACCCTGAGACCCTGAGACCTTGACACCACAACCCCAAGACCGCAACTGAACAGAAACCAAGAGTTGGATGCTCAACCAACTGAGCACCCAGGTGCCCATATTCTTGTGCTCTTCTTAACACTGTTTCTGAAATGAAAATGAAGTCCCTGAGAACACAAAAGAAGCTAAAGAAATACTTGCTGTGAGAATTAAATAGTAAAAAGTATATAAATCTAGAACCAATGACTTTTCTAGAGCGTGATAATTTAATTCACCTTTTCATCTGCATCGCCTAATGGCACTCAGACAATGGTTGGATTTACTACAAGAGCATTATTTTATATTTTCTTGATAATATTTGATTATCGACAGTTCTACGGACAGTTACGAATTGACTGACAGAACTGAGTTCTAGACTTTATATTTCCTAAAGTGTGGGGCTATCATCATCACTATTATTATTGTTACAACTATTATTATTTCTTATAATGGTCCTTCTGGAAAAGTTGCTGCTCAACCCAATTATTCAAGTCAACTGGTATGAATTGAAAGAGAAAGGAAAATGGAAAACACAAAGAATAACTTGAGACCTAGGATTACAATAACATGATGAATGAGAGTTATATTTTTGTTAGTGTGTGAAAGAGATACAGTTGTCAGAGATAAGAGACAAAAAACAAATACTTTCAAAGCATTGTAAGATTATATCCTACTCCATAAAGTAGAATCATAATTATTGGAGAAATTTACTTTAGTTGGTGCATAGTATCAACTCATTAGAGTTTCATTCTCAGAGGTCATATTTGGCAGTGGGATTGAGGGGGTGGGTTGCTGCCATTGAGACACAGTGTACCTTTGTCAAGAAATTAAAGTACTAGAAGTCTCTTCTGAGAAGGTGATTCATGATATAAATCTATGTGGTAGACCTGTGACAAGATCTCAGTGTGGAAATTTTACCAGTCATTCTTATGATTATTTTGACTATTAACAATTATAAAAGTTACTGTAATACCTTTCAACTAATTGCATTGAATGTATAGGTGTTTGGAGCCTTTGTAAAGAATATCTGGTTAAGTATTCTGCATCACTGCAATTCACGTAACAAATGGCACTTGTTATAAAAAATATTTGATGAAAACTATAAATATTTCATCCATTAATCCACATTTTCTAAGAGTTTTGTTCAACATTTATACCACAAATAATAGAAACAAAAAAGTTGATCAGGACTCTTAACTGTTATTTGAGAAATTCTATAAAGAGAGAGAAAGAAAATATTTTTATCCTACTATGAGCACAATTTATAGCAAGATGTCGGTTCTCTCAGAGGAATAATAAAAATCTCTAATGTAGACTAATAAAATATTACATTTCAAAAATTCAAAAATAATCATTCATATCCATTGGACATTTTTAGTGTTGTTAGTGCAACAGATTAAAAAAAGATGAGTTTGGGGGCACCTGGGTGGCTCAGACGTTAAGCGTCTGCCTTCGGCTCAGGTCATGGTCCCAGGGTCCTGGGATCGAGCCCCGTGTCGGGCTCCCTGCTCCGCGGGAGGCCTGCTTCTCCCTCTCCCACTCCCCCAGCTTGTGTTCCCTCTCTCGATGTGTCTCTCTCTCTGTCCAAATAAATAAATAAATAAAATCTTAAAAAAAAAAAAGATGAGTTTGTTCTCAAGGATTTTAACAGAAGATATGTAAAAAATTAACTATTAAATAAGGCAAACTTTATAAAAAGTATGATATATAAGACTCTTCAGGGTTTCAGAAAGGAAAAGCTGTTTTAGTCCCATGTGACATTAGAGATGGGTCTGAAAAGGAGAATAGAATTCTCCTAAGTGGGGCTGCAAAGAATATTCCAAGCAGGATGGGATATTCCAAGCAATATGGAAGCAGGATGAAAAACATTTGGTGGTAGAAAGTATAAGCCAATAATTAGTGGTCCATTGTGCGTGAAGTGGAGTGGAGTGGCACTTAAGGCCAACAAGGTTAGTTGAGGCTTTATTATGAAAGCCTCTAATTCCAAATAAAGTGTTTATACTGAACACACTATGAAATGGGGATTCACTGAAGCACATTCAATAGAAATGTAGCTTTGTCTCTATGTTTAAAAAATTGATTCCCATATTTTATGTGGGAGAGTTTGGAGTAGAGAATGTTTAGAGGTAGGCATGCTTGGGAGGAAGTTGTTTAAAAGGTAGTTAGGGGACTCCAGTGTGTTATTTCATGTAAACATGCAAATATGGATATTAATGCAACTAGAAATACAAAGAAAAGCTTTTCTTTATTTTAAGAGATCGATTATATGTCAGGATTCATGGGAAAAGAGGGGATAGAAGTAATACTAAGGTTTATAACTTGGATGATGGGTATTATCTTTAATAAATATGGAAGTCAAAAGATTTGTTTAACCCAACTATCTGTAATCACATAATAATATCATATGTCACTGAATTCAGGCTGGAATTGTTTGCAAGATCCAGCAGTACTTTTTCTCTGAGTTAAGGAGAAAAAATTGCCAGATCATATATGATATGTCATCTATGGAAAATGATTCCTAATGTCAGAGTTGTTACAATAGGAAAAATGTGTATCTTAAAATTGATTCAGGAAGGGCGCCTGGGTGGCTCAGTTGGTTAAGCAACTGCCTTCGGCTCAGGTCATGGTCCTGGAGTCCTGGGATCGAGTCCCACATCGGGCTCCTGGCTCGGCGGGGAGCCTGCTTCTCCCTCTGACTCTCTCCCCTCTCATGCTGTTTCTCTCTGTCTCTCTCAAATAAATAAATAAATAAAATCTTAAAAAAAAAATTGATTCAGGAAGTACTAGCTAATTTTGCAAACGCTTCACATGTAGAAAAATCATTAAATCCTCACAATTTTCTCATGAAACATGTATTCTTATCATTCTTATGTTACCAAAGGAAGAATTTGAGGGGCAAATTCAAGTGGTAGAGAGTGATTTGAACCCAACCAGACACTCTAGCCTTAAAGTCCACTCTATAAACTGCTACACTGAAATAATCCATCTTTTTTTTTTTTTTAAGATTCTATTTTTAAGCAATCTCTACACCCAACCTGGGGCCCAAACTCATAACTTCAAGAACAGGAGTTACATGCCCCACCGACTGAACCAGCCAGGCACCCCTAAAATAATTCATCATTAAATGAAATGAAATGAAATTATATTATCACATCATACTATATCATATAATATTATATTCATTTATTTTAAGTAGGGTCCATGCCCAGCATGGAGCCCAATGTGGGGCTTTAACTCACAACCCTGAGATCAAGACCTGAACTGAGATTGTCAGCACTTAACTGACTAAGCCACCCAGGTGCCCCAAAGGAATTTGTATTAAGATTATAACAAATACAGTATTTTTAAAAAATGTTTTTTTTTTTAAATTTATTTGAGAGAGAGAGCACGAGGTAGAGGGAGAAGCAGACTCCTTCCTGAGTGGGAAGCCAGTGTGTAGTTCAATCCCAGGACCCTGGAATCATGACCTCTACTGAAGGCAGACACTTAACTAACTGAGCCACCCAGGCGCCCCAGAAACACTGTATTTTTTTGAGGGCCCACTGGTTTTATGCTAGTTATAATTAATCTTCCCAACAGCCTTGAAGTATGAATCCCCATTTTAACAGTGCAGGAAACTGAAGCTTAGGG
>NC_138369.1:165835150-165898740 GCF_054177405.1 Leptonychotes weddellii | reverse complement strand
AACCCTCAGTTTGTTTTTCAGAGTCCATCGTCTCTCATGGTTCGTCTACCCCTCCGATTTCCCCCGCTTCATTCTTCCCCTCCCGCTACCTTCGTCTTCTTTTTTTTTCTTAACATATATTGCATTATTTGTTTCAGAGGTACAGATCTGAGATTCAACAGTCTTGCACAATTCACAGCGCTTACCAGAGCACATACCCTCCCCAGTGTCTATCACCCAGTCACCCCATCCCTCCCACCCCGTCTTTTTTGTTTTTATATTTCTGTGTAACTAAGAGAAAACAGTGTTAATCTCATTATTGTAATTTTTTATTTCTCTGTCTCCCAACTCCCCTTGCCATATTTATCTTCAGTCTCAAATATCCAGCCCTATATCTGATAATGCGGTGCTCACCAGATATACATTTAGTGCAGTGGTTCTTAACTGAAGCTAGTTTTGCTTCTCCCATTCCCAGAGGAACATTTGGCAATGTTGGGAGACATTTTTGATTGCCACATTTGGGGGATTCGGTGCTACTGTTATCTAGTGGGGAGAGGCTAAGAATGCTGTACATAGCAGACTGGACACAGGACGACTCCCACAGTAAAGGATAACCTGGCCCAGAATGTCAGGAGGACTGAGGTCGAGCAACCCTGATCTAGGAGAAAAGATGAAGTAGACATTTCTTACCTGAACGCTATTTTATAGGATTTTTATTTTTTGTTTTATAATGTTAGGGCAAAAATAATATAGTTCAAAGAAACAGATTTCAAAGTCTTTCCTTATTGCCTTAGCTATGAAGGTTATATCAGTGAGATAGATGGATAATCCCATGGCTGGATTTGACAGAAATATGTCATCATCAAATATGAGAAGGTCCTTTGGTTCACTAATGACTTGAGATGAATGTATATTTTTGCATATTTTCTAGAATATATGAGGCATGGAATGTTTCTTTATATTTCTTGCTCATTAAATAGTTGCTGAATTGATAAAACTAGTTAAGAGTAGCTTAATTAGAGAAGTGTCTGAACCTTCTATTTTCAAATATATCTAGCAACTTACACGTTAAGTGACACACTTAATGATGACAAGTGCCCCCTGTGTAGCTGTGTTGAATTCCTAAATTACTCCAGAAGCATATTTCATGAGGAGATTTCTGTGGGCAGAAGAAGAGAGAGAGCCTTGTGAATCTTCCATAGCACAGTCCAAACTGAACTTCCTTCTGATAATGCAGAGCACCCCTGCCCCTCCCACAGCTAGTGCTCACTTCAAACACTAATGGAGTCTTCTGGAAGTTTATCCAGTAAGGATCGCAAGGCCACTAAGTAGATGACACATTCAAAGATTCATTTCACTCTGAACTCGCAATCCCTATTGCACAGAGTTTATTCTCAATTCAGGAGAGTACAAGAAAGGGAACTGCCTTTCAGAAACGTCTGCTCTGAGCTGTGGATTTTGTGGATTGTTGTGGGTTTAATCCCTGAAGTCCTTTTCTAACTGAATTTAAAGTTGAGATTAATTTCTAACCAAACACACAACTATGAGATAGATCCACTTTTACAAACCTGATGTTACAATTCCTAGTCCTATTGTAAAACCAAATTGTCTTAAATGAATTTAATCCAATAATGAGTTCTAAATTGAAGGATAATTTAACCTGCCTCCACCACTTTATTTGTTCCAACATGCTTTCCTTAATTGGATTTGTTTGCATTTTTTACCATAAATTTCATGTTCTAATTAAACAAACTTATGAAAATAATACTACTAAGTTTTAAATTTCAAGTAATGCATTTAAGGAATAGCAGATATTATTTTATTTGAATAAATCACAAGGATGGTTACATATTAAGGATAGCAAAGAATTAGATATTCCTTTCTGCTATTATGAGCCAAATGAAAACCCTGATATCTCTAGAATGGTTTGAATTTAATCTTATATGAATGTGGTAGAAAGTAGTACATAATGTACACATACATACACACCCATACACACACACATACACAAAGTTAATCTCTAAACTTTTAACGGATTTAAATGTAGTGAAAATCAGTATAAGTATGAGGTGATATTAAAAGTTCTCTGCAGTCTTGAAAACAATAATGTAATTATCAGTGATAGGTCAGTGCCCTCTCTGCTGATAATACCAAAAACAAAAAGAAAAACAAAACAAAACAAAACAAAAAAACAGCCTAATTAAAAAGAAAATCTATTTGCCAGGCAAATAGTGGATATCATGTCAATAATAAAAAAAAAATAGTTCTAATTTTAAGATTGTAAAGTTAAATCCTTTAATGTTAGTGTTTGATCTAATGAAAGATTATCAGTGATAAAATATACTTTTGTCATGTAATTTTGACCTAAAAGTTAATTTTTATATTAAAGTTTTGGGACCTCACTCTTTTCTTACTGCTGTACATTGAACTTGAGTTTCTTTATCTGGGCAACAGATTAAATCATAGAACAAGAATAGGTGTGAGCAAGGGTATCCTCTGTAACTTATTATCTCATTTAAACTATGGATTGTTCTGGGGCCCTGTGCACTGTATTGTTAAATGTGGTATTAGCCAATGATTCAGAGAAAATGAACACAGAAAATGTTTTGAAATAAAAATTATGAGAAGGTACAATTTAAGTAAACTCAGTCAAAGTTCAGGGAACTGAAAATAAAGTGATTCTTTTTTTTTAAAGATCTTATTTATTTATTTGAGAGAGAGGGGATGGGGAGACGGAGGGCACAGAGGAAGAGTGAGAAGGAGAAGCAGACTCCCCACTGAGCAGAGAGCTTCATGCAGGGCTAGATCTTAGGACCCTGAGATCATGACCTGAGCAGAACGCACATGCTTAATCCACTGAGCCGCCCAAGCTCCCCTAAAGTGATTCTTACTGCTCAAAATGTGCCCTGTGTTGTCCACAGCCTCTCTATTCTACAGATTTGGCATTTTGTTATCAGTGATGTTTGATACTGGTGAAAGATATCCTCTTCCTGTGTATGTACAGCCTTAATTTATTCCTTCATGAACAAATTGATCTTGACTACCTACTAGATTCAATTCACTGTACCATGCTCTGAGGATACAATTGTGAACAAAGACATGACCATGCCTTTGTGGAGCTTCAACTCTGGAAGTATGGAGAGACATCAAACGCATTAATTTTGTGTCAGGATAAGCAGAAGTAGTTAGGCTCTCGGGAGACAGAATGGGGGAGTGGGGAGGTATGTAGAAAAGTCCAGATGTGAAGACACAGCATATGCAGAGATGCAGGAACAGGAGAGAGACTGAGAATTCTGAGTACAGTTGGGGGCTCCACTGTAAGGTAACCAGTGGGGCAAGATAGGACTGGAGAGGTGAAGAGAAACCAGGTCAGGAAGGAGCATATTGGGCAGGTTCCAAAGTTGGGACTTTTCTCTAGAGAGCCAGTTGAGGGTAAATTGAAGCATTTTTTTTTAAAGATTTTATTTATTTATTTGACAGAGAGAGACACAGCGAGAGAGGGAACACAAGCAGGGAGAGTGGGAGAGGGAGAAGCAGGCTTCCCGTAAGCAGGGAGCCCGATGCGAGTCTTGATCCCAGGACCCTGGGATCATGACCTGAGCCAAAGTCAGATGCTTAATGACTGAGCCACCAGGTGCCCCAATTGAAGCATTTATAAATCTACTCTTGGTATATAAAGAAGAGTAGACTATTGTATTAATAAATAATTGGGGCTTGCTGGGGAAATGCAACACAAAGATAGTAACACCAGAAAAGTGAGGATGTTGGCAAGCAACTTAAGGAACACAGAATCTAGGTAGGATAGAGGAGGAAGTGATGATGGAAAGAGTTGATAGAAACGGACAAAGAGGTTCAGTTTGAAAGCTAATTAATACAGCAGGAAACGTCCGAGGTCATGGCGGCATCAGACATTTGACCTTCAGATTCCAAAAGTGAGCCACTCCAGCTGAAAACAAGGTCCATGATCCACTATGAGACAATGTCCAAGAAAGAGGGAGACATTCTCACTGGAGGAAGAGATATAAGTGATGTTTTATAGAGGAGTGCCTCGATTCAAAGTTGGGAGCTGTTAGCATGCACTTTTTTGAGCCACTGAAAATCATCACCACTGGGTTCTAAATGGCTGTATCTCCATGTCTACTCTAATCCATACAGTGCTTTCGGTTAGTTGACGGGTGTGAATTTAATTATCCATGAACGACTATTGTGGACATTGCTGCTATAAACATCGGGTTAGCCTCGTGATGGGTATTAAAGAGGGTACATATTGAATGGAGCACTGGGTGTTATACACAAACAATGAATCATGGAACACTACATCAAAAACTAATGCTGTAATGTATGGTGATTAACATATCATAATAAAATTTAAAAATGCAAAAAAATAAAATAAAATTCCATTTAAAAAATTATCCATGAATGACTCCATAAGATTAATGAGTCATTTTTATCCTGAAAATCCTTCTGTTGAAAGCAGGCAACAGACTTTGTGACATTTTTATATAAAATCTCCATAGTTAAATTTTCATTGAATTATGGAACTATGGAATGCTCGTGATTGTAGACATTTCTTTATTTTCTACGAGAGGTTAAAAGGTGTAGGGTGATCTTCAGCTACTTAGATTGAGTGCAAGTATTTTGAAAATATAAAAACTAACTTTTTTAAAACCCCCCCAAAAGGAAAACCATATTTACTTACATAGACATTAAATGTTTCCTGGTTCAATTCACAGTTTTTACTATTGACCAACTTAATGATTCATAAAGCAGGTACATAATAAAATTTTAAGTGCTAATTCAAAACGTTTGTTGTAGAATTGGAGCCAGACCTCTTGCAGCAAGAAGTAGTAGGTGATTTCAAAAAGTAAAGGTGTTGAGAAAATAAATTTCCTTCCATGAAAAACAAAGGTGCTTTTGAAATGAGAACGGCCATTCGGGAAGTTTTATTAGCGCAGAATCCTCACGTAATTCAAGCAAGGCGATGAGATACACAGGCTCGAACCAAACATGGTAAAATCACACTTCATAATAGAAGTCGTGTTGTGTTTTCTTGTGTTCTTTTCTCCTCCCAAATTCTAAAGCCACTGTGGAAGACTTGGAGGGAGAGGTCCCTAAATTATCTGAATTATATTCACAAAAGCCAGAAAATAAAGAAAAGGTCCTTCCCTAGAAGCTTACAATGAATCAGGGATTGCAGAGTATGAGAAATGTGTGAAATGTGTTTATTTTATCAAATGTTGCCAGTTTTCAAAACTCTTGTTTGATATTTTCAAAGTAAATTTAGATGTATAGGAACTCTTCCCACTACCTATGAAAGTTTCATCCGGAGAAAGAAAGAAAATAGATTCTTTAAATTTAGAAGTGATTTGAGAAGATAGTACTCTGTTCCTTAAAAATGAATAATATTTTCTCTTTGGAAACACTTTTAAGATTGATCATCAAATATGAGATCACACACCAACAGAAGCTTGCACATAAACTGTTGTTGTAAGTATTAAAATAAATTTATTTTGTTTTCTGGATTATTTAGCTGAACAGATGGTAATGGTTTTGACACAATTCAGTTTCCTTTTCCCTTTTTTTTTTTCTTTTTCTTTTTTTTATTTGGGAAAAAATAGAATACAAAACCCAGAGCTTCTTTTCCCACTTTGTCACAGCTGGTTACCAATCAATCTCAATTCACGGTACAGTGATGATAGCACATGTTGTCCGGGGGCCAAATCTGATTGGGTTGCATTTTTCAGCAGTGTTCCGTATCAGGAAAAAAAAAGGTATCTTTATGGTGGGGACTGTCAGCACATGATTGTACAACTGTCATTAATCAAACCTGGCAACAATGACTGCATTTATACCAGTCTGAGACAGATTTTACAATCAAAATCACCCAATTTCTATCAGGATTTCCTCACCAGTTATGTTTTTTTCATCTGTTCCATTGTGTTTCCTGCTTTTCATTAAAGTCAGGCAATACTTCCTACATGTTGATCATATATATTATACCATATTTACAAAGTAGCTGCTTTATATCAAAGTATGCTTTAGATATTTAAGATGTATTCTCAACTACTTTAAGAAGGCTAAGAGCAAATCAAGACAAAACTTAAGGACATTAGATTGCTTAATGAAAGAATAATTGTAAAGCATATAGGTATTAGTAAACACATCTATGAGCCTCCTAGGATTACAGTTGATTTTAGAGTAATAGTGAGTAAAATATTGATAGTTATTTTCTGGAATTTCTGGAACTGTGAATATAAAATCACTGGCACAGAAACGCACATCTTCCCAATGCACAAGCACACAGAGCAATAACACACATGTCAAATGGAAGGGGCGTGCCACTCTAGGTTAGATGAATGAATGTACTTGCTGCAGAGGATACTGATTCTAGTCTCTTTATAGCTCAAGACAACAATCTCAGCATCTTCTATAAAATAGTATTTGGAAATAGGCATTTTTTTCTAAGTCATTAATTGTTGTGAAACCATGTATTAAACTCTGTTGTAAACTATAAAGATCTCTATAAATGTAAGGAGCTATTATTCATAATTTTGTATACTACTTAGTCAATATTTGCTTTCTAGGAAAAATGAACATTTCTCCAATTATCCAGTGTAATAGTGAAAAGCATCAATGAGATTCCTATGACGCATGTACCAACTTATCCAGAAAGAAATAAAAGAAATAAGGCCACATTTATTGGACCTCTGGAAATATTTGGCATCCAATTGCTTGTGAAATATGCAGTTTTAGGAAACAAATTATTGTCTCAGGAAAATCATGACCCATTAGAGAAAACAGAGACTAGTAGTAGATACGACAATTTTTCCCCTGATTGTATTTGCCTCAATGTGTGTTCTTTGGAAAGGAAGTTTGTCATTTTTTGCCTCATATTGCCTAAATGTGAAATTAGTAATGAGCCACATATTTACTTCTTTCTGGGTTTTGAAGTGTTTTTAAAGATTTATGTATTTGAGAGAGAGTCAGAGAGAGGGAGAGAATGCACATGCGCGAGTGGGAGAAGGGGCAGAGGGAGAGAATCTTCAGGCAGACTCCCTGCTGAGTGTGAAGCCCAACCTGGGGCTGGATCTCAGGACCCCTGAGATTATGACCTGAGCCAAAACCAAGAGTCGGACACCCAATCGACTGAGCAACCCAGGGGCCCCTTGAAGTGTTTTTAGACATAGTTTCTTTAAAATCAATTCTTGCATTTCTTAAGTTTTTGCAAGTAAGAGCTAATTTGATCACATTATAAGTTTATCATTTCTCTGACACAAGATACTTCTTATTGTGAAAATTGATAAAAGTACATGATGTGCTTGAGTCTCCTGGGCTTGTCAGGGTACTGTCAGGGTTTGGGCTAGAAACTGGCATGGTGGTTGAGTGGTGTTAGAAGGAAGAGTACCGTCTCCAGCTGTAAATGTACCATTGTATTAGATCCACTGGCTTGGCAGTGTGATGGAGGAGAAAGAGTATGTACTTTGGAGTGAGATAGACCTTGATTTGAAAATCCAAATTTGTATGTGAAAATGTCAAAATTTTAAATGATGTCAATTTTCCAATAATTTAAAAACATCAGTGAGCCAAACACAGACACACACAAACACAAGCATACACACCCCTTGGTTTTACACATATGTCAGCCCACAAATAATCAAATTGCAATTATATACTAGATAGTATAAATTTACCTAGTGTAAATTTCTGTACCCAGACCATGAGGCCTGAATCCTCAGCCGCTAAAAGCTTAATTGTACTATTGACCATTTATTTACTAAACCCATTAAGGAAAAATTTGTGGGCACAGCTGCCATTTGGGTAGTAAATCCCATACTCACTTTAATGTTTCTTCTATGTATTTATTCATCATGGTATTTTTTTAATAAATTGAAAATTTATGCTCTTTCTTGGTAGAAAGTTATAATCTCTGTAATCTAGTTCATGAAGAATCTAGATTCTAGATTCCAGTATGGTCTAAACCTTTGCTACCAATGAATTTCAGGGTTCTGGATAACAAAGTGCTATTTTTCTAAGCTTAAACTTAGGGCATTAAACTAAACTCGATAATTTTTCAATTCTTTACTGTGTCTCAGAATTTATAACCTGTTAGCTTCTTAGAATAACCAATTTCTATATTTTATAAAAGTATATTTATTAATGAGGTGTATGGTTTGCCTTCAAGCAGGTTGAACTTTGTATGTCTAAGTTTTTTCTATTTTTAAAATGGAGGAAATAACATTTTACCTCCTTACCTACCAGAATTTTTATGAGGATAAGTTAAAGAGTATATGTGAGAACACCATGCAGTGTCTTTTTTATCGTCATTATTTTATTTTCACAAGATGTGTGATTAGAAACCACCCTTGTTGCCAAAATAATGAGATAATGTATCTGAAAGCTTTCAGCAAAACACAAAGCTTTAACCCTGTTTTCTCATAGTCTTCATGTTTATTTTAGATATTCTTCTAGAATCATATCATTTACTCTGTTGTAGGAAGAGAGATTGTTTTTTCATGTTATTAATTTACAGAGGGAAATTTATTAATGATAACTTATAAACCAAATGTCTAGATTGCTGGTCAAGATTTGTTAACTTCTTTTCTTTGTCTGTCTTTCTAGTAGCATTTGTTTATTAAATATTTTGAGTTATTACATTCATAGTATTATGTTTATATTAATTTAGCCAATGTTTCAGAGCTAACTGCTGATGTATATACCTAAGAGTATTACTATATTTCTTGATAGAGTAGAATGGTATATTTCAAATTAGTTAATCTTTCCATTCTACATACAGTTGTTTTACTAGTAACCCTGCTATGAAAGAACTACAGAAGAATTTCAGGCATTTGTTGGGTGGTTCATTATTCATTCACTAGCATTCATTGAACACATCCAAGATCTCAGGGACTGTTTGATAGGACTTGGGGTACATAGTTTGGAACAAGAAAGATTTAGTTCTTGTTCTCATGGAGCACACATGCTCTTGGAAAGACAATAAACAAGGAAACTAAAAACTTGGAAGAGATACTGCTTTAAAGAAAAAAAAATAAAAGTAACAAAGGAGATATGAAAATAAAAAGAATGATGAGCACTGGGTGTTATATGCAACTAATGAATCATTGAACACTACATCAAAAACTAATGATGTACTATATGTTGGCTAACTGAACATAATAATAAAAATAATAATAATAATTTTTAAAATCACTGGTGGGGATAAAGCTACTTCACATTCTTTGGGCAGGAAAGACATCTTTGAGGGAATATTTGAGTAATCTTGGAAGTCAAGAAAGATTATCAATAGAAGATGCAGGAAAAGGGCATTCTGTGAAGTTGCAACAGTAGTACAAAGACATCGTGGTAACTAGGTAATTATGTTAAACAAAGAAAAGAAGGATCATCTGGTTAGAAGAGGGTGAACATGAAGCTGGACAGGTAGGCAAGGAGTAGATTATCTAAAACCTTGAAGATCATAGAAATAGGTTTTATTCTGAGTGACTGAATGAGAAATCATTGGATGGTTTCAGACAGTAGAATGACATAATCATATTTAGGTATATTAACCAGTGAATTTGTACTAATGCTCTTCATTCTTCTAAAAACCCTTAGATTATATAACTGCTATCACATTTTACAGTCTGTTGTTAGAAATAGTTGACCTAAAAATGAGATAATTCATAAAAAATGCAAAATTCAAAATGCTGTCATGAAAGAGAGAGAGTGCACTTTACTGGTTGGCACAGGAAGTAATAGCATTAGTAGAAACCTCTGAAAGAAGTGTTTTTGTTTTATTATCTATAGAAGACCTTCTAAGAGTCAAAGATCAGAGATTTTCAAAAATGGAAGAGGTCATCAGAGGAATTCAAGTTGGAAGACTGGTTGGTAGATTGTGGCACATAGGATTCAAATGATGATGGATGGTTGCCGAAGGGGAGGTTTTTAACGTTTCTCTTGATGGAAAGATTTAGTCATTTTATATATATTCAAAATACTTTTGTATAAATCCATAATGCTGATAATATTCACAATCTTTCCTCAGGCAAAGATCCCGTGAAAAATGAGAATTTAAAGATTCTGAGCACTCTGTGATATCTGAGAGTCTTGAAATCTGTTTTTTGTTGTTATTCTTCTTGTTGTTTGTTTGTTTAAAAATTTAAACCTCCATGTGTGAAGGGACCCAACAGGACTAGTGTATTGTAACCATTATTTCTAATTGGGATAAGACAGCATGGCCCTCAGAAATATGTGCATATCAATCCTTGGGACTGGGGAAAGGTATGTGTTAGCTAGAGAAAGTTTTAGAGGTAGTTCTGATAGACCTTTGTGTGGAGTCATATCTCATCACTTCCAGTTAAGAATTGTTTCACTGGGCTCGGAGCCTTATGAAGGCATATATCCCCAATTTTAATGCAGTGCCTGGCATGTAGGAGACATGTAAGTCTCCTTAAATGTTAGGATTTTTGAATGAAATAATTAAAATAATTAAATTTTCATTATAATTTTCTCAGATGTCAATGATTTTCAAAGGTATATTGAAATGAGACAATGCTTAATGAGCATCTACTAATTCCAATGAAGAAGCATTTTATATAGAAGATCATTAAAAAATTATCACCCCCAAACCTCTTCTTACTCCAAAGCTTACCTATTTTCCTGTAAATGGGCCCATCACCTGGTATATGTACTCTCTGTACCAAGTTGGAATTCTATAAATATTCTACAGGAATCTCCATAGCACCAGACCGTTGTTCTTATCCAGAGTTTTACAACCTATTTCTGAAACCCTGTCTATAGTTAGAAAAAAAAAAAAAGTGTACTTACTATTTTCTTATAATGGCATGGAATCTTTGAAAAGTAGTCTCTTTTATTAGTAGCCAAGATTAATTCAATTTATTCCTCCCAAGCTGTATTTCATTTTTCATTTTTCTTATGAAAACAAAATTACAAACAGGGTAGAATACAGAGTTACTTGTATCCCTTATCAGGGAAACCTTAAACAAACAAAAGCCAATTTAAATCAACAAAAAAATTAAAACACTGATGCAGTGTTCCCATTCCTATTCTTGGCTTTCCTAAGTACTCCTTAAAAAATGAGAAATCTCAGCAAGTCTGATTTCAGACATATTTTGGGTTCACATATTATATAATCTGTAATTTTTAAGTAAACATTTTTACCTACTAAAACAAGATATAAATAGCTCTCTCATTCTATATATCCCCCATGTTGTTCCCTATATAATGAATTTATCTAACCTGAGGTACAATTTGCTAGAAGGTATAACTAAATGTTTGCTGAATGTGAAATTATATTTCCATCCAAGTGGTATTGGTAATGTGGCATATATGTCTTAAGTTAGCACTTAAAAATTCAACAAGGGCACCTGGGTGGCTCACTCAGTTCAGCGTCTGCCTTCTGCTCAGGTCATGATCTCAGGGTCCTGGGATCCAGCCCTGCATTGGGCTCCCTGCTCAGCAGGAGCTGAACTCTCTTTCTGCCCCTCCCCTTCTTTTGTGTACATGAATGCACGCGCTCTCTCTCTCTCTCAAATAAATAAATAAATTTTTTAAAAAATTTCAACGAAGTATTTTACTGTAGGAAAGGGGTACTCACAGAGTGGAAAAAATGCCAGGTTGAAAGTCAGAGTTCAAGTTTGAATTCTGATTTTTCTCTTCAGTAGTAAAACGACTTTGAGCAAATCATTTCACTTAACTAAGGGTCAGTTTTCTCATCTGTGAAATGACAATTTCTGATTCAAGAGAATTATTTTGAGGATGCTATGAGCTAATGCATGTGAGTCTTTTTTGTTTGCTTAAAATGTGAGGCAACATACAGTTTTTGATTTTTTTTTCCTCAATGACAAATCAGAAATCCTGTATATCTTTTTTTAAAACTTAGAATAATGTTTTCATGTGTGTTTCATCCAGAGAGGACTTTGTAGACCTTCAAGTTTATCTTCCCCTCTTTTAGCTTTTGAAAAAAATTTAGAAAGCTCTGAAGAGACTTTACCAAGTTAAACAAGAACCATGACAAAACTCTAACCAGAATTCAGATATTGAGATGAACTAGAAATGTCTGCAAAATACATTATTTTTATTCAATCCTTGTATCTCAGAGCTAAGCATGTACAGCAGAAATAGACTAACTGTAGGAAAGATGATCTTTATTAGACAGTAAATATATCATCAACAACTTTTCTGAACCCATCATCAAAATCATTATTTTTCTCATTTTTAAATGGCCAAGTTAAGCAGAGCACGTTTGCATGCATGCACTGTTACTCTTTTATGAATTTCAGCTCAGTCCTTGCCCTAAGTTGTAAATATAGCTCATAAGAAAACCTTATGTTTTTATTATACCTAAATGTGGCAAATTTGCAAGCTTGCAGTCACTTAGATTTGGTTGACCCTTATATCAGTAAGAAACAATATATTCATCATATATTCAACCAAGATTTCTTGAGCTCCTACGAGTTATAATAAAAATATCTAATATGCATTGTGCTTTCTCTGTGCCAGTTTTATGCACTTTATATGTAGCATCTCCTTCAAAGTTCACTTTCACTCCATGAAATAGATGTTATTATCATCACCATTTTGCTAATGAAGAAATTGGGACCCAGAGAATTTAAGGATGTTGTCCATTTTTACAAGCATTGGAGGAGGTAGAGCCCAAGACTAAAACTCTGGCCACTTGGCTCCAGAGTCTGCTCTTAACCACCTGGTTATGCTACTGGATGTTGAAAGCTCTGTGTTAGGGGCTGAGGATATAGCTGTGAGTGAAGCAGGCAGGATCTCTGCCTTCATCAAAATAGACGATGGTACAAAATGTAAGCAAGTGTGCAATGATGGTACAGCAATAAGTTTCAAGGAGAGAGTAATTACAGTTGTCTAGTGTCATAATGGATGGCTTCAAACAAGAGTTTAAGAAAGCTTTCCTAACAACTTATGACATTTTAAATCAGCAGAAGTTTAACTGAAAACATGCTGACAGAAAAGTAACCACCATAATTGGAGGATAGAAGAGCATACATAACTAAGTTTCATTGGCATGATAGGTTCATAGATATTGCTTTTTGTCAGGCAAAGTTCTATCAAATGGAACAATTCTTAGGTCTATGTCTTACACTGCAATAAACTTAAGCTACTATTCTTTTAGCTAAAGCCAGAAGTAGAAGAAATCTGATTATAGTAGTTTTCATTGCAAGCCTAAAAAGTCTGTTTTTGTCCTGAAAGCAATAGGAAATCACAGCTAGTTGTGAATAGATAGAACCAATTAAAGCAATATTTTAAAAATACAGCTTTATCTGTGTGATATATATGAGGAAGAGAGGCAATGTGATCAATCAAAAGCTATTGCAAAATTATGTGTGTGAAATAACAAAGACCGTCAGTAAAAATCAAGAGGAAAGATCAGATAAGAAAAGATAGTAGCTTCACTATTTTGCTTGTGTAATTGTAATCTCTTAGAGTCTAATAAAAGCATATTCTTATATACAAGTATTTCAACAGATTCTTGTTAAAATTTTAGAATCTTTTTCTGAACTAGTGTGTTAGTCTACTTGTTAAAAAAGTAGAAGTGAGAAATGTGTGTGAAAGAGCTGAGGATGTGCATTTCCCAAGTCACTCCCAGGCATGTTGGTGTTTTAAGAGTTAATATTAGTAATTTTTAAAAATCAGCCCCTTCCGCCTGGGCAGCTCAGTTGGTTAAGCGAATGCCTTCGGCTCAGGTCATGATCCTGGAGTCCCTGGATCGAGTCCCGCATCGGGCTCCCTGCTCGGCAGGCAGCCTGCTTCTCCCTCTGACCCTCCCCCCTCTCATGTGCTCTCTCTCTCTCTCTCTCTCATTCTCTCTGTCTCAAATAAATAAATAAAATCTTAAAAAAAAAAATCGGCCCCTTCTTAATTCTTTCAACAATGTAATTATGTCAATTTTCCAACAAATAAGAGAAAAAAATTTTTTTCCTTCAATATATTTCAGTTCTAGAGTCAAGATGCCCCAAAAGTAAATCATATATTGAAGTGCAGTGTAACTTACAAAATATAAAGAATAGTGTATATTTCAGTTTCTAGGTGAGTTATATTCTACTATTTTGTATACAAAGTGCTAATAATGCCTTTGATAGTTTTGATACAGTAGGAGTTGTTATACATATATGAAATATGCCAGTTACCCAACTGGTAATCAAGCCGAAAGAGATCACATATGAAATTAATGATCTGATTAGTAACACCTTTAATCTAACAATTGCACTTTGTGGCTGAATATTATGTATGTGTGCACGTGTGTTTGTTTTAGTTAAAATATATCAAAAGAGAAGAATGAAGATGAAAATGTAGTGTTATTTTAATATAGCTAATATGTTATTTAATAAAACCAGTTCATTCCTACGTAGGTATGACATCAAAGACGATTACACACTGAGAATTAAAAAGGCCATGAGTACAGATGAAGGCACCTACATGTGTATTGCCGAGAACCGGGTTGGAAAAGTAGAAGCCTCTGCTTCTCTCACAGTCCGAGGTAAGAAACTTAGGATGTGAAATACAGTTGAATCAACAGACTAATATTTGGTTAAATTGGTAAGTGAACTCACAGTCAAAATAATAGCTTACACTCTTTTATTATTATTATTATTAAAATGCCTAGATTTTATGTCCATTCTATCATGAATTGAAATAAAATTACTTTCAAACTGGGTTCAAAGGGATGATTATTTGAAGGAATTATTTTTTTATTTAATAAATAATAGCTAAGATTGTTTAAAAGTAAATCTTAAGAATAGGAAAGATTTATACTAATCTTTTATGTACCCACTGTTTTGAAGCATTTACTGCTTTTTAAATGCACAATTTTAAATGTACTCTGTTTGCTGTTTAATAGTTTGCCAGTTTATCCTAGGAGAGTACTAGTTTGAAATTCTTTATTTCAGTATCCAAAAGGCGATTAAAAAAAATAAAATAAAACCAAAACTGCTCCCAAAGTGAAAAATGGATACAAATGAGTTCCCACAATGAGAAAATCTGATTTAGAGAGTGATTTGTGACATTCACTGGCCTTAAATAATTGAAATAGTGTTGCTCCTGTAATAACTTTCACTTTCTGAGTGTCATGCACTTTTTCATTCATGGAATAATGTTCATTTATAGACTCCCTAGAATTGCTAATAAGTGAAAGAAAGCATTACTTAGCCCTACAGTGAGGTAGAATGATTAACTGTCTTCCTGGTGTTGCATGTTGATCCACATGAGTAAATTATATAGCCCCAGGTACCAAGTAGTACCATGTGGACATCTACACTTATTCTTGCCACATAGACATCACCCATGGCATCATTTCCACTCACAGGACTTCAAACAGAGATAGGCGAGCACATCCTCTGCTCAGTCTTTCCACCTTTCTTCCACCACCTTAACTGACGCCTCCTCTTGTCATCCTTTGTGAGGTCAGCTGCATGCTTTCAGCCCAGTCTCAGTTATATCTCACCCTGTGTAATCACACCTCCTACCCTTGTGCAGCTTTACTCCCAGAAGTTTTCATAAGATTGGTGAAAAGGTTTGGAGGAATTTACATTGGTGAGAAAAGTGTCAGGGATTCTCATGTTGGTCCTCCCTCGGGGTCATCATTTTTTCTGATCTATGACATCAGCACCAAATCGTAAAACAAACAAGCAATAAAACCCAAAAAACAAAAACCTGTCTTTCTCCGGGTAACTCTTAGGAGACATGGCACTTTGGATAACTTGGAAAATATTGATGATTTCCACACTTCTCAATCGCTCCACTTTTATTCCACCAAATCCATTTTTTTTCCCATCAGGACATTCTAGCGTGAACTTAGATACAAAACAAATTTAGACAAAATCGGCATGCCGGCTGCTTAAAAACATTTTCATTCCTCATGAGTTACCAGATCATAAAAAGCTGTGATCATATACCAATCAAATATATAGACTGATTGTATATTATCAAAATCCAATAGCCTTTATAAGCCACATTACTACATTTAATCTACATTCTCTGTAGGTGATTATATATTTATATATATTTGTTTGCTAGGCAATCCTTTGGGAAAACAATTCACCTGACCAAATTTTCCCCAAAGCTTGTTTATTTGTTGTTTCTGAATTGAGTGGGGAAAAAAAAATAAACAACCCACCAAGAAATGTTCCATTTAAAAAATATTTGCTGACTAAACAAAAGGTCGAGAAAATGTGAGGAGTTGTTTGTTTATAGAAGCAGCAGGATTCTTTTTATACTTGAATGCTTGGATGAATGAGACGTGAAGTGGTCTGTTTGCTTTGAGATATTTCCCAGCTAATTGTTTTCATAATTTGTTGAAAGTTGCAGGTTTAACATTTCATTTAACAAAGCATGCTCCTCTCACATGGATGTTTCTAGCTAACTTAAAAAACTAATAGAGTTTTTTTGTTTTTAATAGGATTTTTTTTAAATCAGCAAACCTTAAATGGTCTCTCCCCTAATCTGTGTCCTGTAGATGGATTAGAGAGTTTAATCTGTGTGGTATGTATTTATTACTCATCTAAGACTGAAACCTCAAAAACAGGGTTAAAGAAAAAGAAAACCTCCATGATACAATAGAATGTGGAGTAAAATATTTAAAAATATTTTTTATCATTAGGAAAAGCAGTTGGAACTTCTCATGCTAAGAGGTTAACAGGAGAAAAAGCATATTATCTGTGACTTATTATTTTCTGTGCTCATTTTTCCATGCACATACATGAAATGTTTAGCCCTTCCCTGGATTGTTTTATTAGAACAGGGTCAACTGACCCAAGAGGCCACATCCATTTTCATCCATTTAATGCAGGGACACAGTTTAGTTTAATTTGCTGATTTTGAAAACATCCACCTGCTAGGTTTTTTCCAGATGAAATGTTGCTATGTAACAAAAACAAGAAGTTTAATTGGGATGTTTCTGCTAAAATTTTATCATGATGTTCAATTGGGGAAAAGAAAAAGAACTTTTATAGTCAAAATCTGAAACAGAGATTTACTCAGTTTTCCACTTTAAAATAAGGTGAAAATAGACTATAAAATTAAACTTAACAGCAAGTAGCTCCCTTTGCTGACCTGACAAACATAAAATTAGAAAGAAACAATGCTAGACAACAACCAACCTCCTAGCATTTATATTCTAGTCAAATAATTCATGATCCAATAGAACGTTTTTAAATGGGTCCAAAATGAGTTAACACAAACTGCATATTTGTAAACACATTTTTTTCCCCATTTTCAGTTCTTCAAATTGGCTTTGCATAAATCAAGACTTCATTGGAAAAGCTATCTTGTTTTAGGGCAATAAAACCTTTTTTTAAATAAAATTACTCTAGACTAAGTGAGATAGAAATATGTTTTATTTTTTTAAGCCTGATTTTTTGCCATGGTTTCTTCTTTTTCTCTCTTTAATATCAATAGATTCAAAATGTCTTTTGGTTTCTACATGAAACATTATGTTGGGGATTCAGCCTGAGGTTGCACCTGAAAAATGCACATTCAAAACGAAAATACAAAGTTATTTTCCTACTGGACATTGATAAAATTAAGAGATATATCTTTCGAATGAGGCACAACTTTATGATGTTAGTCTGTTGTCTTGTTCTCAGTTGCTATTTTTGTGTGCACCTTACCCCGAGAAAGGAAACAAACTGTGCATTGGGCAACTTTCTGATTTTCTTCCTCTTGCTATGTAGGACACACTAGAGGGTCACTAAACTAGAATTTTCGTCCTGCTGCTATAATTGCTTTATTCTTCTTTGAATTCTCTTAATCTCCCCCTTTTAACTGTTAATAGCATCTCCTACAGAGACAACTCCATATTGTTTCAGAGAATGCACAAAGCTAGTATCATGATGTATTGATTGAGGGAATGAATGCCTATAAATATGGTTTCAATGGCTATATTTATCTCATCATGTCCAATGAGACATCATAAGACAAAACTGCCTAAATTCTAGAGTCACGTTATATATGCACTAGAGCTTTATCCATGGGGATGTGGGTGAAACACTTGTTTGTTGTGTAAGTTTATATTTTGATTGCAAGAGTTCATAATAGTTCATATGCTACTAAATATATTTCCTCTTCATTTGAATAATGGCACCATATGTTTTATATTTGTCCATTATTTTTATATGAAGTGGTTTATTATCTAAATTGATTTGACATTATTCTCTTTAAAGAAAGTATTATTAAGCCCATGTGTGTCTCTCACAATTGCTGTGCATTAATAACAGGGCCAGCCTGATTTTAGTGATTAAGTTATGGTATAATAAAAAAATAATAATTTGTTGAAGCAGCAGTTTGAAAGCCATTCTCAGTGTGAACAAGAATCAACTTGTCAGTCATTGTTTCCTGCCCTCTGTCAAAAAAAAAAAAGAAGGAAGGATGGAAGGAAAGGAAAGGAAAGGAAAGGAAAGGAAAGGAAAGGAAAGGAAAGGAAAAAGAAAGGAAGGAAGGATGGAAGGAAGGAAGGAAGGAAGAGAAAGAAAGGAAAAAAGCTTAACAGTAGTTAGGGAGCTACTCAGTTGAAATCTCTAAGGATGTTCCAACCTATTTGTTATATTTTCATCCACCCTGTCCATGGATGAAAAGTGATGTGATCTTAATACTGGCTGAAAAGCAGCGTCAGGGGCTTTTAGGTAGTCCTTGCGATGGTTCTGACTAACCATGCTTAAAATCCAATTGCTATTTAAATCAGACAGTGAGGACTTCTATTATTGACCTGACATTTACTAGTCTATGACTTGGATAGTTATATTCATCAGGTTCTTAACTTTGGGGCAATACAGGCTGTTTAAAAAGATCTTTGAAAAAATAACTATAGTAAGTGATGACAATACGACTTTACATAAAATATCTCTCAATTCGCATAGAGCTAATTCTGCAATGAAAATAATTATTTTCTTAGAATTATATTTATAACTTTCAGTTTTAGTCAAACTCAGACATCCTGTTCATACTTGAATTATAAGACTAGAGATCACTCTACTGTCCATACTTAAGTGTAACATTACACATCATGCATTCTGACAATTTTCTTTTTTTTTTTTTTAATTTCTTCTTTATGTTCTCACCACACCATTGTAATGTCTACAGCTCGCCCTGTTGGTAAGTAGCCATCCTTCTATCCATTTAGCATGGCTTTGTACAATGCTCCATAACTCATGCATAGTAGGATTTGATAGAATGAAATATATTTATTCACCCATGTTAAAATATTACTTGTGGGACTCTCTTCCGTAAAAGTTGCTCCTGATCTATTCATCATTTTGATAAACCATTTTGTAGTGACCTATGGTATTAACAATGAATAGGTAATGATTTTCATGGAAAATAATATATGAATGTTTAATACTATATAAACTGCTGATTTTTCTTAAAGAGAAAAATATAATAATTCATTTTTCCTGTATATATATAATAATCATTTATTAGTTATGCTTGATACTCATTAAGATGAATGATTAGGAACTAAATTAAGAAGTTTGATTACTTGATGCACTTCTTTGATTTTAAACTGCTTTGAGTCCTTGCTTTATAATGGCATTTTTAACTGCAGTATACTTATTATCTGTTTTCCTATTTAAACAAAATTTGGTAGAATGCTTCAAGTTGTTCTAAGTAGATGCTTACACTAAGAGGAAAAGAGAAGGATGAGTTGTGTTCTTTGGCATGAAAAGTTGGTGATTTTAATATACCTCATCCTTCATTTGGCTGTGCAAAATTGAAGTTAACTGTTTGCATTTGCAGTAATTTAAGTGGTAATTATTTGTAAACATTTGGAAAGTAAGATCTTTTCAAATCCATCGATTTAATAACCTTTCTCCATCTCTTTTAAAGTTTAGCTTAACCAACCAACAAAAGTGTTTAAATAAAATAAATCTTGGTAATTGTGTTATAAGTAAATGAACAGATGGATGCATAAATGGACGGATGGATGAATGAATGAATTTACTATAGTGCTTCTTTAATATATCTAAAGATATTTTAATACATTATTTGATTTGACACAGTTTTATAAATGGTCCATTTTGAAAAAATTTTGAAGAAATCCATTTTGAAGAAAACTTCAAAATCTTTCTTAATACACTGGCTTGACATTGACATTCGATATGTATTGTTCCAAACTCATAACATTTTTCTCCATTAGTTGAAACATTCACAAACTTTATTGTTATGTAGTATATTCTTGCATAGAGAGCAAATATAGAAAATTTAGAACTTTGGTTTCCCCATCTGTTTCTGGTCTGCAATTTCTGAGCAGTACTTCCTTTGTTAATTGTTTAATATTCCTGATCCTAGGTCACTTTGTCTATAAAATGGAGAGAGTAGTATTGACTTATCAAAGCTGTTGTAGGGATGAAATAAGCTCAAGATTGATTATGTATGTGAAAACACTTTGTATGCCAACAATGGTTAACATATTCCTAATTTCTGAGACATAATATTATTTCATATTTTTATATTTTTGAAACACAGTTATGGCTTACAATTAATTTGAATGTAAAATGCAGGCTTTTTTTTTTCTTTAAACACAATTATTAAATTGATCATGCTTTTTACAATTGGGGATGTTAGGAAATTGAGGAATTTTTAAGCCTTATTTTTTAGTATTTGTATGAATTCTTATTAATGATAACTTTACCTATCTGTGGTATGATATCTAAAATTAAGAAGTGAATAGGAAGCAATAAGATAACTTTGCAAGTTAACAGGAAAAATAACATTTAAATTTTAGATCTTTCTGTATAGAAACCTTATGCCGATAAACCATGACCACTTGACTTACATTATCTCACAAGTCCCCAGAACAGAAAACAACATGTTAATAATTTCCAATACATTTAAAGCACAGAAATAATTAAAAAAAAGATATACATTGATTAGAAAATGTGATGTACAGGGAGCTTTGAGATGTACTTGTCACCTACAAGGCATTTCATAGTTATTTCTGTTTTTATTCTTGTTTAAAATGATTTCTTAAATTCCCATTGGGCTGGAACTAAAGAATAGCTTCTTGACACATGGTATTTTATTCTGGGAAAGTCTGTCATTTCACAAATCTATCTCCAATGACTTATGACAATGTTCAGAAATATGAAGAACTATACTTTAAACTTGACAACTGCTATTAATTTTGGAAACTGAATGTTGGATATGCTTTTATTGGATCACCAAAGATGAGATGGATAATGAGGAAATTAGCTTGCTTTTTCTTTGCATAAGCTTTTTACATGAATTTTAATTCAGGAGCTATGGATATGCCAACTTTTTTTGTAAGGTCAGAAGGGTACAAGTCAAGTAAATCATAAATGGTCAAATAATAGAAAACTACATTAATATTAATATTTGTTAGTTGACTAAAACACAGGTTTTTCAACTTTGAAGCTCTTAGCAAAGTACATTAATATTAATATTTGTTAGTTGTTTGAAATGCAAGATTTTCAACTTTGAAGCTCTTAGCAATAGCATAAAGGGTATTCCACAAAGTAGAAATCACAGAAAAGGGAGAAAATCCAGCTTTGAAGTCCAATATAAATTAGGTGAAGAAATATGTACCAAATATCTAAAATTTAGAGAAAATTCAAGGGATAGTTCCTGTGTAAAGATTTTGAAAGAAAATTAGAAATCTATGCAAACTCCAGAATATTTATAGATTCAGAAATTAATAACTACATTCCATACAGGATTAAAAAAACAAACAAACAAACAAACAACTTGGTAGTCCATGTGGAAAGCCCATTTAGAAATCCTTATAAACCCCGAAACTGGGAGTTTTGTCTCAATGGATAATTCTTATGACCTTCATTTGAATTAAAGAATTGGCGACTCTATGCAATTTGCAGTTGGAATAAACACCTTCTGGTCTATTTTTGAGACTGTAGGAAAAACTCTTGACTTAGAGGATCCTCAGTGGGGGAAGTATCAGTGAAAGCAGACAATCACACACTTGCCAATGGAGAAAAGTATTCTCCAGATTTCACTTGCTCATTGGCAAAGTCAACATTTCAAAAAGAGTCCTTCAATGCAACTTCCATAATTTGGTTACCACAAAATTACCATGAAATTGAGACAAATGCCACTTTGATTAGTAAAAGTCTGCCAGCCCTTCTTGTGGCTTTGACTTTTTACTATTCCGAAGGCATTCTTTGTATGAGAAGCAAAAGTACATGCTAGGACAGAGTTAACTAAGAATGTTGAAATATTCATTTATTTGGAAAACTCTTCCGATAAGTTCTGATAAGGGAACTGACAGAAGAAAATGGTCTAAATAGGAATAAATATCTTGCTTCCTATACCCATCTGTCTTATTTTCTCTTGGAAGCCTTTCCCAAGCTTAAAAATAAAAAAGAACATCTATTTTGGAGACGGGCAGCACATTTTTTCCTAGCAGCAACTCAAAACATGATGAGTAATTTGGAAGAGAACTGTCAAATCTACCAGCTGCCTTGCTAGTGAACTGAGGCCTGCTCCGTTTTCTATCATGTATACCATATGCTAGATGCTGACTGCCTCCAGTATGGAAGCTAAAAGCTGTGGGCATCAGGTGAAACTTGTTTAAAAAATCAAAAACAAACTGACAATACACAGCTTTATGGAATCTTCTAAGTATTTCCTTATTTAGTGACTCAAAAGTATGTTTCCTTTTGATGGAAGAATATAATTGGCCATGCAAGAGTTTGTAGGTATTGAGAAATATGTATGTTTGAGACAAAATTCCCATTTTTTAATTATTGTTTTAAAGAAGTAGCCGCTGTTCTAAACAAAAATCTATAGGGACTTTGTTTATTTTTTCCAATCTTTTCACGGCTTAAACACAAAAATTAAACAGATCCTCATTTTAGAAAGTTCCGTTTTGAGCTGAAGTGTAGTGTTGTTTTAACATGCTCTAAAACACATTATTGAGACCACCAAGATGTCCAATAAAAAGTGAGTATTTGAAAAATTCATTCAAGGCAAATTATAAAGCAGACATTACTTACAGAATAACACAACTGATCTTTCTGACACCACCACCCTCTATCCCACCTTGAAATCTGGAAAATTGTATGTGCTGTATATAATTTAACTTAAGATTGGAAATATTCCAGGCTTTCTTTTTTTTAAATCAGAAAACATGTAGGTATTATATATGAACCCTTTCATGTCAAGATCCACTTTTCTGCAAAAGGCGTCCTGAGTGTGTCTTGGAAGGAAACCTATACTTTTATTCCCTGCAGACTTTCTTCCTTGGACAAGCTGTTACCCCATGACCTGAGGCAATCATCTCCCTCCTACAAGCACTTAATGTTTCCTGCACCTGGCACTAATTAGCTACCTTATGCAGAGTCCCATTTAATTTTTATTAAGCATCACGTTTTTCATTGCTCCATATGTTTTGATTAAATAGTAGGTTAAAAAAATGCATTCTGTTTTGTCTTGTACATTCCAACAGAGTTTCCATAATGTGAAACGTTTAAAATATCTCAAGCTAATGCTAATTCTTAAAGTGAAAAACAAGTGCTAGCTACTTCTCATGCTTGGCTGGTTTTAGTCACCGACCTGATTCTTCTGCAAGGACCTGTGTGTTTGACAATGTCTGTTCATTGCCTCTAAAGTAGAAGATAAGTATAAAATTATTGAGTCATATTTTTTTTCTCTCAAACCTTGGTGAAAATGTCGGATTGTTTTAGAATTGGAATTGTACTGTAGTGAATTCTGAGGTTTATGGAATATTTCTATCTTTGGCTGAGATTCCCTTTTACCATTTGAAGACCAATGTAGTCCTTTCTTCTAGAACCTTTCTGGATTATATCTTGGTCCTGATCACCCTGTATCTAATATCCCCAGGACACAAGCCCTTGAATCTGCAGATTCATGCTTTAATTTACTCTATTTCAAGAGTGTTTTCTTCTCTTTTATCTTTGACTATTTTTTTTCTGTCTCACTTTTTCTGTCTCCCATGAGTAATGTTGGCTTTCCTTTGTCTTACTTCCATATTTATTAACTTCTGTATAATAATTTTGAAGTCATCATTTTTATTTCATATTGTCTGATTTCTTAATGCTTATATTATCTCCCTGACTTTTTCAATTGCAATTATCATTTTTTGTTTCTAAAATATATTTTAAAAAATATATTTTATTTATTTAATTTTATTTTCTTTTTTCATCATTTCCTTGCTAACCTTAAATATAATAGTCTTCACCTCCAGTTGCCTTTGAGCTCTTTAATCCCGTTTTGAGGTTTTATTTATTTTTTTTAAGTTTGATTCTTTTTAAAAAGAGAGGCCCTGTGGTATGTAATTACATACCATTAATTTCATTTGGTATTTCATTTCAAATGGTATGAAATTACATACCATTTAGACTATGGACAACTATTTAGTTTAAAGTATTTCTGTGTTTCCTTGGGTAATTATTTGAAGATAAAAGATTCTTTTTCTTTTGTTAACTAATTGATTATGTTCTTTCTGTCAATAATTAAACAATCAGTTAATGGGCAGCTTGTTTTATTTTATTTTACATAGATCCTGTTTTTAGACCCCACCTGATTATTAATCACTTAGTTAACTGCTGAAGATTAGGGTTTGCATTTTTGGAGAAGAGAAAATGGGAAGTACCAGGGTCATTCAGCAGCCTCTAGTGGACGTTATCTTGAGTAGTTTATCAAAAAGTAGTTTATCAAAAAAGATCTTATCTCTTCTCAGGATGCTGGTGACTCTGATGGTAAACAGCAGATCTCTTTAAATGAGAAACTGTCCATAGTCCACATGAAATGCCCTCTTCATCTTTCTTCATAATCCCTGCTTCATCATAAAGATGGCTTTTAGATGTATTAGTTTTCTACTGCTGCCTAACAAATTACTACAAATTGAGCAACTTCATTAGCACCCGGTTATTAGGCCACAGTTCTATAGGTAAGAAGCCCCAACAGACTCATCTGAGTCCTTTTTCCTAGCACTTCACAGGCCAAAATCAAGGTTTTGATCAGGCTGAGCTCTTTTCTGGAAACTCTCCAGAAGACTCCACTTCAAAATTCATTCAGTTTTGTTAGCAGAATTAAGTTCTTTGTGGCTATAGGATTAAGGTCCCATGTCCTTGTTAGCTGGCAGCAATGGGTCCCAGTTCACTTGCCAACCTTTGTACATGGCCATCACAACCTTCAAATTCAGCAATGGTCTGTTGAATCTTTCATGTGCTTTGCTTTATATCTCTCTGACTTCCCATTCTGCTATCAGCTAGAGAAACTTTCCTGATGGAAATGTCTCATCTAATTAGGTTAGGCCCATTTGATTATTCTATCTTAAGGTCAACTGATTAGTAACCTTAATTACATTGGCAAAATTCCTTTTGTCATGAGACATAACATAATCATGGGAGTGTCTCCAGGAAGTGAAAGTTATGGAGGCCACCCTGCAATTGTGCCATTCACATTAGGCTTGGCTTTTCCTTTCCTTCAGTACCTTCTCCTCAACTTCTGCATTTTAACTGGTTTTCTACAGTCATATCTCATATTTCCCAAGTCTCCTTCTTGACTCTAATTTTTTTTTTCTTCTTCTCATCAAAGGACCATGGGATGGGTTCTCACATTGTTAACAGGTAGTTTTTGTGAAATTGGCATTGATAGAGGATTGTGAATAGAGGCTAGTTGGTATTTACCATGCTTCCTCCCATTTTTTCCAGACTTGACTATGTTTGGCAGGACTACTTCACCATTTGTGGTTTTGGGCTATCGTAGTTTATCTATAATATTAATTTCTCTTGTAGTAAATAGAGGAAAGTGGAACAATAAGCCTTTACTCCATTATCTTAAACTAAGTATCAAAAATCTTAAATACTCATTAATTTTAGAGTTTATTAAAATAAGAATAAAATAAACACTAAATATGTTAACTTAGTAGTTAAAATTAAAGTACTATAAATATCAAACATCAAAATAATATAAATACTCTGGACTGAAACAGTGTTAGGAGATTAGTATTAAGAGATTTCACTGGCGGGCGCCTGGGTGGCTCAGTCGGTTAAGCGTCTGCCTTCGGCTCAGGTCATGATCCCAGGGTCCTGGGATCGAGCCCCACATCGGGCTCCTGGCTCAGCGGGAAGCCTGCTTCTCCCTTTCTGTCTGCTTCTCTCCCTGCTCATGCTCTCTCTCTCTCTCTGTATCTCTGTGTCTCAAATGAATGAATAAAATCTTAAAAAAAAAAAAAAAGAGATTTCACTGGCTATTGCCAGAAAGAAATAGCAAGAATATTTTAATCATACCTTCTAAGATAGTCAACATTTTCATTTACATGTTATAGTAATTTGTAATTTGATAGAAAGAGATATCATGATATATATATATATGTGTGTGTGTATTTCTATGTACTATAAAATAGATGTGATGTGCATTACACCTAAAAATTATATGCATGACATTTGAATTATGACATTACTTATTTAAGCATATTAAATGTCACTCAAGGGAATAGCTCATAATTAGATTCATTAAAAATATATAAGCTACCAAGTTAAATTAAATTTTGAGTTAAAATATATCTGAATGCCTTTTAAAATCTCTTATGGCAAGCATTGCTTTCTAGATTTATTAGGGATATTATTTTCATCTGTTCTACAAAACTATTAACTCTTTGTTAGTAAATACATTGTTGTATTTATCTTTTTGCTGCCTCTAGATCTAGCATAACACTTACATGTGGTAGGGGCAAGCCAAATGTTGGTGCAACTAATTGATACACACATATGCATACATAGGTAATACTTGCCTGGAAAATGTTTATGCAAGCAGCTTTAAATAGTGCTATAAAAAGATTAAACAACATTAATGGTAGCAGGCCAATCACATAGTCCCCATTCTGCTAGTAGGAGATAAAATACAACAAAAAGAAGGCACTAATGAGTTAGGATGGTGCCTTACTAAGCGTGTAATTAATGTTATTAAGAAACATTGCAGTTGCATATTAAAATTCCATTAACTAAGCAGCCCTTCAGCATCCAGTACATTTGTTTCTTGGTTGCAAGTTTTTTTTTTCTTTCTTTTTTTTTTTTCTGATTGGCATCTTCATGCAATCTTTTTCTAAAAAAAATGAGATAATGGGATGTGATCAGCCTTCGTGGTTTAGCTGGAGTGCTGACATGACAGTTCTGGCAAGTTGACAGGTTAAGTGAGTGAAAATGAATGTCTTGTCTCACCATTTACTTGAAGAATCCCCTCCACAACCCCATACTTACAGCCCCTTCTATCCGCAATGCGGAAATGTCTAGTTTTCCCAGGTTAGGATCTAGACAGAATTTTTTTCACTACTCATTAAAGTATTCTCTTTCTGTTGGTGAAAAATGGGATCATTTAAAAATATAATGTAAATATTGCTTTATTTAATAATTCATTAGCTTTTAAGCTAATAGTTTGGGTTTTGTTTGTTTTTTTTTTGTTTTTGAGAATGAACAGTTTCTTAGAGAAAACAAAATTTTATTTTGTTCTCAGTATTTTAGTTGGTCAGGAATGCCAGTAGAAAAGTAAAACTCCAATTGATAATGGACAGAGTAATATAGGAAAATGTGCTTGACAATTCAGAATTTGTATAAAATTTGTCAGATTTTTCTAGGCATTCTCAATTTATAACTTTTTTAGAATTCAGAATGTCTATGACATTTGCATGTTGAGTCTCAGGATGATTTCCTATATTTAACAGGATTTCCTATACTTACCTATAATCAAAATGAAATCTATTTTAGCAAACTGGAATATAAGAAAGTTTAAAATTATCTTAAATATATCCAACTTAGTTACTTTAGAAATTAACTTATGTTTATTGCAATGTAGAACTATTTAATACCATTAGAGGATTAAAATGGACTTGCTAAAGCCAATAAAGATTATTTACATGGAAAAAATTCATGGTTCCACCAACATAATCCTTCAGTTTAATAAACAGACTGATCTGACCAGCATGCATGCATGCATTTTTCCCTCTGTGAAGAACAAATTCCCACTTTCCCTTCCTTATCTACTTAATTTCAAAGGAACAATTCAACCTGTCTCTCTCTTTCTTTCTCTCTCTCCTCCTTTCTCCATGCTTTCCCCAATTGTTGGAGACAGACTGAGTTAAGTTATTGTCATAATGGTAGGACATCCTGTATTACAACCCTCATCATGAGGAATATAATTGTGTCATACTTGATTATTTTCATATGAGTTTCCTCTGTAACCAGCGAGTTCCAGGGACAGGGATCTTCGTACCCTCAGACACTAGCACAAAATAAAACCAGTAAATGTCTGCGGTTGGTTAAAGTGCCAACCAACATCTGAATTCATTTCTAGCATAATTTTATTACTGTGATGTATTCCAGTGATGTGTTGTCTTTAAAAAACAATTAAGACCAAATACAAATGGCTATGTGCATGTAGTTGTTTATTATAACACTGTTTTTATATGCTAGCCTACAAAATCCAAAAATTCAAGATATTTTGAGCCAAATGAATTTACTCTTTTCAAAGGCATTCTATGCACTCTCTATAATCATAGAAATGTTTCATTTTGATATTTGCATTGTTCCTTTTCAAGGAGGAGTATATTATGTGTGAATATAAATTTTAAAAAAATTATTTTCACCACGATTATCAAACACGCATACTTGTGTGTGTGTGTCACACTTACTACTAAAACTCAGTACTTTTGATACTCCTTGGAATTGCTTACTGTATATGTCAATTTAGAAGGCCACTTACATTATTTTATAGTCACACTGTATAATTCATTTGACTAACTCCATGGCTTTATTTGATCTTCAGATTTTGAATAATCATGTGTTACTTTTAGAGTTCTAGCTATTATATGAACCCTCAAAAAGTAGTCTTCCCACAATCAATAAATTCCATAAAAGTAGTTCTAAAATAGCTACATAATTGCAACATGTCTTTATTCATACAAGATTGAATGCAATTTGTATATGTGAGATGTTTCATGGGTAGAGTAGAAAGCAAAGTCTAAATAGATGAAGAATATAAGAATTGTGATTCTTTGTAGCCATTCTATTGCCCTTGAACATTTACTTTTCTTTTCATATTTATGAAAGCAGTATTTCATTTAGTATTTTTATTTTTTCATACTGACATTAAGGAAGCAAATGTAGGGATAAATTTATATGTATTTATATTTATAAAGAGATACTAGATTAATGAAGAAGCATATATATAGATAATTACTAGATTATTGTTGAAAGGAAAGCTATAGATTTTGGAATTTTACCATGAAATTTTTAGTATTAGCTAGAAGTAAGGTAGTGGCTGAGAAAGAAGGCATAAGCACTCAAATGGAAGAGTTATTGCCATGAACTCAATAAGAAAGAGGTTAACTGGAAAGGTAGGTAATTTAGCAATTTGATTACTTGTATTCCTTGAGAATAATGACAAATGAATAAAATGTGATTAAACAGACTTTATAAAAGTGATTATTTTAAATCCTATATCCCTGAATTGTTTTCCTTTATAAATGCACTGCTTCCTCTGAGATGAATTATGTGTTAATAAACTTCAAATCAAATATTTTATGACATTATGCATTTCCAATATTATTAACAGAAATTCTTTTGAAGTCAAATGAAGTGCTAAATAGTAAAAATTAAATAGAATTAAGTAAGTTGAAGAAACAATCATTTATCAATTAGAAGTTAGTCTGTTCTGATGATAAACTAAGTAAACATTCATCTCTTAATCCCACTCTATATTGCATTTTAATGAAATGACTTCTCACTGTGTTTATTGTTGGTGGGGGTAAGCCTATTAACTAAATCTTTTCAGGAAAATATAGAATTGGTTGTTACACAATTCCTCTATTTTTCTGTACTGTTGTTGTCACTCTGGGATGGTGGCTACTCATTTGTAGTCTTTGTGTCATAAATTTCCAATATGGTACAGGGGCAATCTCTACAGAAGGACATATCAGAATCAGTTGGGAGATTATTTTCAAACAACGTATTTTCTTTGGCATCCCTTCACCCAAATTACTGCATTAGTGAGTCACTGTCTCTGGTGGGAATGTGTCATATCCTTCCAGTATGATAAAATGGAAAAAACATTGAGTATTTTCTTTAGATCAAGAACTTTTTGTTTTTAGTATCCTATTTCAAGACATTTATTTAGCGTTCACTACATGGGACTTTTTCAGGCCAAATAAAGATTCCATTTCAATGCAAAATGGTAGCCCCCCATTCCAGTAAGAGATTACAGGAACTGAACTGAGGAAGCAAGACACCCAGGCAGGAGGAAGAATAGAAACAAAAGGCAATGCAAGCAAGAACAGGTATCTTAAAGTGGAAAGAACACAAAAAAAGTAGAACATAGAGTGTGCTCAGGTTAATCATTGCCAACAAGTTGGATCAAAGAATAATAGATAATGAGATGGGTGAACCTCGGGAACAAGCCAATACACATGCAAGTGGTTAAAAGTAGACTGTTCTGCTGAAATACCCGAGCTGGTCTGGGGACAAGTGAGTGTCAGGATGGTAAAATCTCAGGCCAGTGTAGCGGAATGCTACACTGAGGGGAAAAATTTGCAAGCATTGCAAGGGCAAGCTATAAGAAAAGCACTGTAGGTTTTTGAATAAAGAATGACTTGAAATGAGTATACTTGAGAAAGGTTGTACTTTTCAGTAGCACAGAAAGAGCAAGATCATAGGTTTTATGCTACTTTAATAATCAAAGCAATTATTCAGGAAAAACATAATGTTATGATTTTAACATCCTTGTACCATATCGGAAATCATAGCGTATGATTCTTATCCTTCTGTGTGGTACTAGAGATGGCAAATTTTAGTCAGATCATGGTTTGAAGTCAACTGAATTAATCTAAAAGCTCAATGTTTAAGAGGTCCAACTATGGCATTAGATGGACCATAAGTCAAACCTGTCCTCCGACCTAGTGCTTTTAATCTTTAAAAACCTATGTGCCCTTTATAAGATTTAGTTTGATGATCTTCATATGATAATGGTAGTAGTTCATACATAGAGTTCTGTGAGTATTAAATGAGATAATGCCTGTGAATGGTTTAACACTGCCTGGCTTTAAATGAACACACAATTAATGTTAATTATTGTCCTTGTATTAAGCAATTTGTGACTCAGCAAATCTTTAACAGAAACATATGATAAATGAGTGTGCTTTTCAGATAGGCTTATAGAATATATTAGAATGTAACAAGCAAAAATGTTAAATAGCAAAAAAAATATTTTCTACTGGCTTAAGATACAAAGTTCAAAATGTTTATTACAGAATAAGAAGCTTACTTACTCAGGCAACAATTATACCCAAAGAAAGCTCAGCCGACTGTGCCTGTAACCATCCTGTCACATATTAATATATGCAACTGCTGCATGACTATCTCCATGTTCACATCTGCCATAGAAAGTCATATTTTGCTGTAAAAACAACTCGGAACATGATGGGATTAACCTTTAGGTCTCCCCAGCCCCTCATCTCCAAGCCCACCTCACGCATGGCCTGTGCCTCCTACTCATGTTCAGCCATCTGATTTCCATAACACCCACTCACTTCCACCAGCGGGAATTAGCAAAACAGAGCTGTAGCCTGACTTTGATGGAAGCCAGCTTGGGCTGAATGCAGTATCAAAGCATAATTTAGCAGAAATCAAATCCGATTTACTGTGCATTGTATTTAAATTCTCAAAAATGCCGTTTCATGTGAACAATACCAGACCTCTAATCTCAATTGACCTTTTTATATTTGGGTCTACTTTTCTGGAAATCACACAATCCGCTCTTCTTATAAAGCTACTGTTTTTCAGTTGGAAGTATCCATCGAACACTGAATTGTACCACTGTTTTCTTCACCTCATTTCCTGTGATAGCTGTAACAATAAGGTATAATCACTTAACAGATTAAGCAACTCTGTTATTATATCACAACTACAAAAGATTTGTCTACCGCTTTTGGATTTTAGAGAGGATATAAATATGTATTTTATAGTCTTCTCTCTTAGAAAATATGTAAGAGAATTGCCATTTCTATCACTAGCATATTCTTCTGGAGTTTATACCTCAACCTCTTTAATGCACATTGGGTTTAAACGTGTGTTTGAAATTGTCATCTTGAGGACCCAATCATGGGTTTTTTTATGTTTAATGAGAGCCATCATAGAAAATCCATTTTATGTAGAGCACAATTTGTGCTACCTTGCTGTATTGATAAAATGCCACCTCTCTGCCTACTCCCTCCCATCGGTGCCATCAGCCAAGTACTGTCTTTTCAAACCATTTTCACTGCCACCTGGCAGAAATACTGAAAATGTGAAATGTTAGCAGAAGAATTATTGATGCAGTTTTTCATTTTAAAACCTCAAAAATAAATTCCTTCAGCTCATAGGCCTTCACAGGAGATTGCAATATAGATCTTGAGCAGAGAGAGTCTACAGAAGTAAAAGTGATTGATGCAATTTGTTCTGGTGGTCCAACGTTAAGTGACAATAGGAAAGGATGTACATTTTCAGACACTTAAATACTCTTAAATTTTTTTGCTTAGCTTTAATATCTGTATTTTGTTTGTTTAATTTTAAAAATAATAAGGTGAATCCCGTTCCAGTGAGAGCAGTGTGGCTTAGGTTCTGATGACAAGAAACTATCTGGAACTTTAGAAATAGGGTGTATTTATAATAACTTGGAATAAAAATACAACATAAATAAAAGTCATATGAAAGAATTCTTCATAGTATGAATAACACAAATGCTGATAGTTATTTTGTTAGGGTTTTTTTTTTAAAAATTCAGTATTGGATAAAAACTCAAAAATTATGATTTCCTGGTCTTCATAGGTCATATCAGTATTAGTAAATGTTACATTATAATATTACAGAATTTCTTTGTCCTTTAAGAGTTCTCATGAAGTGTTCTCTTAAGGTGCTACTATGACTAACAATTCTCAACTGGATTTTCTGGCTAACTTGCTAAGATTTTCCCGCCTCGCATCTGTCCTTTCTTTTTTAGAAAAAGCATTCTTTCTAAAACATAAATCTTACTACATCTTTCTTGCATAAACGTCTTCAAACAGATCTCCGTCGCTTTCAGGGCAAAATTTAAGTTCTTTTAGCATAAATTATCTGGCCCTATTTATATCACTTCTGCATCTCTGATTTTATTCTTAAGACCATTTACACTCCCCTAACACATCCAGCTCCCCAAGTCTCTGCCTTATGTCTGCTTCTCTCTTTCCAAGTGACCTTACAACTCTTCGTCCAGTGAACTCTTGCTTGTGCTTTAAAACACAACTCAACCATGGCCCTGTCTGGCATCTTGCCTCTTTTTTCTTCATCACCCAGTCTATTTGCTGCTCTTCCAACCTTTCTCACCCAGTGCCCTCTGCTTTTTGTATTATTATACAAATCAAACTCTGTTCCATTTGTGTTTATTTACTTATTTACTTGGAAGTATTGGCCAATTTTTTATTTGGCTTTCCATCCCCTGTACCCAACAGAATGTCTCATAATATGTAGTCAATCAGTGCATTTTGAATGAATAAATGAATGAATCATATCTTTTCAGAAAAGTGGAGAGATAATTGTGGTCATTTGCCAGTCCTTTTTTTTTTGGTGGGGGGGTATGTTTTCGCAGCTGGTTAAAATTGTAGGATCTAGATTCCAAAAGCATTTTGCAAAATCACTTATCTACTAAGAAGTTCTTAAAATCTTAAAATATTAAATACAAGGTGGTATGTGATTATAATTAAAGTATAGATGTTAATTTTACTGAAGTAGATGGGTAGACAGATACAGGGTAAGCATAATATACTTAAAAGACTATAAAATATATTTTCATTCTTTTCATTTGATGTTTTATTTGGTGACTTCAATCATGTGTATTCTCAACTATTACATTTTAAAAATGAATTATATAAAGAAGGACTTCATAGCACAAACGGGGCTCTAAGATTTTACTAACCAGTTATGTGAGCCAATTTAAATTCTTTCTAGTCCAAAGCAGTACAAATGAACAAATAAGCTGAATGTGTGACTTTTATCAGACTGTTAAATGATTTTTTTTTTTAATTTTTGATAATGAGGTATAAGCTAAGTTACTCTGGCTTAGTATCCATATTGGCACTAAACTTGTCTTTCATAGGATTACTAAGAAGTGGGAACTGTATTTGATCTTTAAATTTTGCTTAATACGTATTATTTTTCTTGGATATTGGAGATAATAGAGACCAATCTTAAGTCTTTTTTGGTATAAATAATCCAGTGGTTTCATATCTTCCCTGAAAAATGGACATTGCAGTGTTATAGAGTTGTCTCTGAAGTAATTTTGTAACATTGATTTAATCTATCATTCCTATTAGAAAACATGGAACAAAAATCAGTGTCTGTCTGCTGATTCAGTGAAATTGTGTAGAAATAACAAGAAGATTGTAAGAAGCAAGTAATCTCCTGAAAATGCAAGGCAACATAAACCACATTCTGTCCAAATAGATCCATAAATCTGGGTTCTCCATACTGTTAGACTGGGTCTACTGTTATCTATAGTTATAGAAGAAAATTTCACATAGTAGATTTATCCCTGCTGTCCCTGGGGTATGTGTTGAATGGGTTGAGTTAGGAGGCAGTATAATAGAACACCAAAAACTAAGTCACTACAACTCTCAGTGAAAAAAAAAAAAAAATCTGCTGCTGTTTCTACACTAGCATTCTTATAAGAATGAGTCCTTGGTTGTATGTTTGAGGCTACCCTACATTTACTTTGTTCTTGGACCTGCTCTTTTGTATTCCTGAGGGGCTGAAAGAATTCTGGGTAAAGACTTCAACTGAATGTCATTTATTGTTCTAATTCTTTAGAGTTCAAATTTTAGGATGGTTGCCATGGACAGCAGGTTTTAAAAATTAGAGTTGATTTAAAATTTTTTTTTCATCCTCCATTTTCTAGCATAAGCAACGATTTAAAGTGTAAACAGATGAGAGAAAAGTCATGGAATAAACATGCTGTTTTCTTGTCAATGGAAGTGGGTTTCCGTATGGAGAAGATGTCCTTGTGAAAACTTCCAGTTATACTGTCTACTGTCTTTCACTTGGCTCCCCATTGAAACTTGAACTTTCTCAGGATTTTTTACCCCCCATCCCTTTAGTTTCTTTTCTATTGGAGTTACTCATGCCTAGGTCTCATTTTCTTTGCCTACAACATTCCCCTCGTCTTCCAACCAGAGTTCCTACTTTATTGACTGATCTGCCTCCCTCACAGTCCATACTATATTCATTAAAGGGTTAAGGCATCTAACGATTTTGCTTTGCATCTGTCACTTCTTAGATTAAAAAGAGCCTGAACAAAATCCCCACTTTGGCTTCTCAGGAGTTTCTTAGGCTACATCCAAATCTATGTTTTTCAGCCAATGATGTTTACACAACTGAGACCCTTCATTTCTGCCAGAATACACACTGTACACTGGATGTGTTCTTGCTTCTTGCACTTTGCTCAGTAAGGTCCTTGCTTGGAATGTGTTCATTTCTCCACTTATCTAAATGTTGCCCTTTCCTCAAAGTCCCCATAATGTGTATTTTCTGCATAAAGCCTTTCACAGCTGCCATAACACAAAGGGATCCTTTCCTCCTGAAGTCCTGTCACATTTCTTATATGTACTAGGATTTAAATGCTCCTATGCTGTGCTCTGAAAGTATGTCTATCATTGAATTTAGCATAGTCTTAGATAATTGTTTTACCTTGCTTTTGCTGTTGTCATCATCATGTTTTGTGTTTCCCATTAGGTTGTGAGTTCCTTGAAGACTGAAGGATAGATAATTTTTTTTATCTCTGTATCCTTGTGTCCAGTAGGGGAACATAGCAATTGTCTGACTAATGCTTATTTATCTAAATGAAAAGAATTAAGTAGAATCAACCACTTTCAAACATGTCATTATATCGTTAGTTATCTTTGTATGTAATTCCCAGTTCTTTAATTCTTTGATGTCTTCAACACTTTAACTCGTCAGTTCTAGAATATAAGCACTTTGAGGATAAGGATCATATTCTAAGGCTTCTGGTATCTCTGCGTGTAGAACAATGTCTTATAAATATTACAAGAATGGTCAATATCTGTGAATAGACTAATTTCAGAGGAAGGAGATACTTGTGTAATGAAGTGATTCTTTTTTACCTTTATTCAAATTGCAAAACCAAATTGAGAAACCATATTTTTCTTTAAAAAACATTAGAATATCATGAAAAATCTATTTTCCTATGCAAATATATGGGCTATAGGATTATTATGTACAACATTTAGGAAGTATCCACTAATAAGGTTTCTTTTCCTTAGATTTGATAGAGTGCTTTTCTCCTTTCCCCATTGTGTGTTGAAAAATGCTTTAAAAATAGAAAAAAAATTAAAAACTGTAGCTTCTGTCTGGCTCTGAGCAATCCACCAGATTTTCCCTTTGATATCTTTTTCTTTGTCAATGGTTGATATTTATACACTTTCTTTCCTTTTAAATTATAGCTCCTCCACAGTTTGTGGTTAGGCCAAGAGATCAGATTGTTGCTCAAGGTCGAACAGTGACATTTCCCTGTGAAACTAAAGGAAACCCACAGCCAGCTGTTTTTTGGCAAAAAGAAGGCAGCCAGGTGAGTGTGAACCTTGACTGCTTTTCTGAAATCTCTGAACTCTCTCTGTCTCTGGTGCTCCTCAAAGTTTGTCTCGCCTTTCCTGTTATCGATGTTGAATTTATTTTATTTCTAAAAAAGAGAAAAATTAATTCTAAAATAAGTGAGAGTCGGATGTTCTATATAATGTTCTTTATTTTCCAGTATTAATGTCCAAAATTCTGTATTTTACATAGAATAGATACAACTCAGTGTAACTAAATTATCTTAAAGAGCCTAATCAAAACCTCTGTGGCTATTTAAAATCTCTGAACAGAAAAATAATTTTACTTCCTTGCAGCAAGCTACATTGGGATTATCAAATGAGTTTGTACATATAAAGTGTTTAGAATATCTTAGGCATGTGTAAACAAGTCAAACAATATTTCCATTATCAATCCACCTAGAAACCAATTGCAATCCCCGTACATAGAGAGATATTATAAATGCCTTGTCTTTATCATTAACTTAAGGATACTTCCATTTAAGAGTGGGAGAAGTATTTACTTCCATCATCCCTTCTGGATTCGTTCACAGTGGGGTTAGATAGCACATTATCACACATTATATATCAGAAGGAAATAACACATTATATACCAGAAGGAATCAGCACTTGCCTGGTCTTTGCTGTGCCCTGATTTGTCCACTCATGGCACTCTCTGAGTAGCATGGCCTTTCAGACTCCATTCAAAGTCAATTGGATATGCTATTTTTTTTTTTTTCCACTTAGTGTCAAAACTTGAACAAGTACTTAGCCTCTAGGTTCTCAGGCAATGAATGGAATTTCTAGCTTAAACCAAAAACTGTTCTTTGCCTGAGAACTTATCAGTGTATTCCTGAAGGACCTAGAGATATTTTTGTTGTAGACTTCCCAGAACCATCTTTAAGGAGGCATACAGTTCTCAGGAAAAGACCTCAGCACCCTCTGTTGTTAGTCCAAATTCTGGAAGAATTTCCTGGGGAATAATGAAAACCATGATTAAGAGTCCCAGGAAATCTAAAAACTACCAGAGATGGGAAATTTTTTAGACTATATTAAAAGAATCTGTTGATCAGAATTTATGTATGATTATCTGGGTAGAGAGGCATCAGGAAGCTCCCCTTAGTCCTCATCTTCATACTCTGCCCAGGCCAGGGCTGCCAGGACCTGAGGTCTCCTACAGCCCAGACACTAATGTAATGCCCGGCACCAAGGAGAGGCTCAACACCACTCTGGTCACCCCTGCCTCACAGTACCTGAGAAAACTGGGATAGGTGAACGCTGGAGAGCCCTGGTAGCTCAACAAGACTGTTTCTCTTGCCTGTAGCTCTTTCCCTCCACCCACCCTGGTGGCTTTGGGATCCGTCAAAGTTACTCCCTCCAGCCACTGATAGTAAATGTAATGATATGAATATATTACTTATTTATCAATTTTATAAATATAATGATGTAAAGCAGTTTGATTGTCGCAAATTTACACTTTAAATCCATGTATTGAGTCAAATTCCATCATCCCATATCTCGTTGTTATATAAATACTGCTGTATCATGTGTAAATCACATGCCCTCAAATAGCTCTAGGTTGACATAAGATATTGCATAACATGTGTATTGGTCCTGTGGCCCAATAAACATGGTATTTAAATATGCTACATTCTGCTTTAATGGTTTTTAAAGATAATCAAATAGCATTAAAATGTTTTTTCTTTTTTTTTTTTTTTAACAAAGTGGCATGTAATTCCAGGGATATTAATCTCTGAAAAAAAATTCCAGTTAGGTAATTTGATTTGATTATAATCTTAGGTCTGGTTTTCTTTCCTTCATCTATCTCCCTTGCATCAGAGCGAGAGAGGGAGAGAGAGAGAGACTGTGAATGAGAACAAAAGAGAATTGCCTGAGCAAATTGTAAAGTTTCAAATTATGAATTGGAATATTAGGAAAAATAAATTGGTATCCAATATCCAGTATCCAATTTTTACAGTGATCTATGACTCTCCATCAGTAGAGAGAGTTAAGAGCCTGGACTTAATGGTCCATATTCCTCAATATGTGCTGATAATACCAATTAGCACTAATAGGATACCTAGGCACTTGAAGGCAAGAAGAGCTCTGTAGAATTCCTGGGTTTTGCTTGTAATCCATTTTCTTGTGCCTATATCACACAAGCAGGGAATAAAGATGATGGGTTAACCTCAATCATATGCCATTTTCCATGTCAACGAATCATTTAGAAGGTGGACTGATATTACATTGTAGAGGAAGAGATCCCAGAGAGAATTAAGCCCATCTGATGTATTAGTGCTATGTAAATTAGTATTCTAATGGCTAATTGTAGGAAAGTGCATACTTTGAGTTATTGTATCATTCTCAAGTGGCTTTAAAATTTAGACCCTTCTCTTTTAGATGGTTTATTTCAGTAATATATTTGGATTCCATGAGAGAATTAGCTTGTTCTCAAATTGTTTCATGTGCATGAAAATGTCTAGCCTTATATAGTAATACAAGTTTTATAGGAGGGCAATAGCATTTTGAAATTATATCCTGACATGCTCGCAAACATCACTTCTTTTAGAAAGGGTTTAATAACATGGTAATGTTTATGTAAAGTGGGCTTATAGTGTCACACTCAAATCTAATAAAGTGGACATCCATCATGTTGCAATAAAGAGAAGAGCTTCTAATTAAAGTAGGACATCATTCGCAGGATTAAAGTCATTTAGCGTAATTGAAAAGTGTTAATACCCTATTTTATCCTCTTCCATTGGTATTACTTCAAGGGTAAAAACATTTTAAGGTGAAAATGTGTCTTATGCCTTTAATTGAATGTTATTACCTCCTGATTGTAACGTATTGAAACTGTTTAATTACAAACCTGGAAAGTTAATTACTATGTCGAGAAACAGATCCCAGAGGGTTATAATGTTCTTTTTTGTAAGTAAATACAACATAAAAATTGATACGTTCTTATTTATCATCCAGCTTGGAAACATACCTCAATATGATTTGTTACACCCAAATGTTTTTCTTAATTGAACAACAGCAAAGCAGCATAGGTCATCCAAGTTAACATTACTGCTCTCATATAGGAACTTCTGAAATTCTATGTTTAGGCTGCTCGTGTTTAAGGTGAGATGTATAGTAAAGTAAAATAATTTTTCATAGAAAAGTCATATTTGAAATTCTTTAAGGGCACATGCACACTTCAGAAACATTCTGCACCTTTTTATTTTCAATTATTTGCTTCATCTTGCATAGATGGTAGTATATATACCGAGATCCTTTCAAAGCTATTACAGTCTGCAGAAATTTTATAGCAGGAGTAGATTTGGCTGTCTCTCTCTGTCAGTCCCAGCCACACACTTTTGAACATCTTCATAAGAAATTCAGGTGATTACATCAAGTATTCAGAATGATTAGTGGAAAGTCTATTTTGCATTCCTTAGTAATGTGCAGTTTATAAAACACAAGCATAGTTAATGTTACATTCCACATTATCACAATGTCTGATGAGTCACATGAGCATTGTTATGCCCATTTTACAGATGAGGAAGCCATGTTTCAAAGACACTAAGTAACTAGAAGTAAGTAAGGGAGAAAGTAAAGGGTTAAGATAAAGATCTATAGTTTTTATTTTTTTATTATTTTTTAAAGATTTTATTTATTTATTTGAGAGAGAGAGTGTGTGCATGTGCTCACAAGTGGGGGAGGGACAGGGGGAGAGAGAGAAGCAGACTCCCTGATGAGCAGGGAGCCCCACACAGGGCTTGCTCCAGGGACCCCAAGATCATAACCTGAGCAGAAGGCAGAAGCTTAACCCAATGAAACACCCAGGTGCCCCAAGATTCAGGGTTTTTAGATGATTATTCCTTCAGACTAGAGCATGCTGACTTCTTAAAGCATATTATTTTTCCGTGATTTGGAAAAAGTTTCCCATTGAGACTCCCTATATGACATTTAATCATTTCAACACCATATTTTTAGAATAAATGTACTTTCCAACCATATTCCAGTAATTGTAATAGCTAGTGTTAATATATTTTTCCTTCTGAGTGGGAAAAGATATTGATGAGATTGTGTTTCTTCCACAGAACTTGCTTTTTCCAAATCAACCCCAGCAACCCAACAGTAGATGCTCTGTTTCGCCAACCGGAGACCTCACAATTACCAACATTCAGCGCTCGGATGCGGGTTACTATATCTGCCAGGCCCTAACTGTGGCGGGAAGCATTTTAGCAAAAGCTCAACTGGAAGTTACTGATGGTGCGATATTATTATTAGATTTGTTTTAGAAAAATAATAATTTTTATTTCAAGATCCATATTAACCAAGTGAAATTTTCTGAGTTGCTAAACATGTAAATGAATGCTTATCTTCTAAGTTTGAATCTAGGTAAAATAACATTTTTAATAGTCTCTAATTCTACATGTACTGTCCCAAAGAAGAATATCAAAGATTATCTATTTTATTTTTAAAAATAGAGTGATTCTTTATTTTAAAGAAATGACGTCACGCTCTCAGTGTATAGATATGTCATCTATATATTTTTTAGTCTTATGCTGACATGATTGCTTCTAATGGATATTAATAATTTTATCTCATTAGAGGAGGAAGAGATATCATCTTTAATATTATCAGTGGAAACAGAGATGAGTTCTTAGCTAATCACATTATGACATCCTATGACTTTTTAATTATTCATTCACTAAGTTAAATTAATTAAATACCTTCCAAACTACTGATGGATGCTGAACTTGTTGGTTTTTTTTTTTTTTTTACACATTACGTACTATAAATTGTAGGTGAGGCACCTACATTTATAGTGATTGTTGAAAAGGATGTAAGGATCTTCATAATCTGTTTTTATTTCCCCAAGCTTATTTGTCACATTTGATAGGTGGGGAACTTTAGATACTTTGTGAGCTTTTGAGTATGAATTTAAGCCCTGTTCTTTGATGTCTTAAGCTAAAAATTCTCTCTTGTTCTCCTATATTTGTGAGGTTTGTGGGGCTTTTATTTTCCCCTGATGCTGGTCTCTGAGATATAAGAACTTTGTTTTGTCACCTCTCTGATTCTCTTCCTTCTCTGCTCATGAAATTTGATTCACTTTTATACAATTCAAATTTACATGTAGATTAAATGGTAATTTAAAATTAATAGAAAGGAAATATTTTTTAATGTCTGTCTGTGGTATTGCCTGATTCAGCACCATGTCAAGAATAGGAATAAATGGAACAGACAAACATTGGTTGTGGGAACATTGAGTTGTTAATGGCCGCACCTGCTGATGTTGCAGAAATTTACTGCCATGGAACTGAAACAAGTCAGGTTCAAGGGCAACAGTGCTAAGAAATTCTTTCTTTAGATGGGCAAGATCTTTGTTCCTTCATACCTATGTATCTTTTAAAAGAAATAGAAGATAATTATTCATCTTTCTTAAGTCCTTATGCTTTATACCATTAGCAAAAATGTCCAGGTACATATACTGGGAAAAGAAGATATTCTGGCCATAGCCTAAGTTGTTTTCTATATACAAGAATAAAACATTCTAAGTATAATGATGAAGACCTCTACTATAATCTAGTTGCTTATATTATTTTACAAAAGACAGACTCTAAAATGTTTCTAAATAAGGAAATTGTTATGGAAAAAGGCAAACCATATTTGTAGAAAACAAAATTGATGAATTAGAAAAGCCAGATGATATGACAGATACTCAGAGTCATTTCTGATGAAATGAAAAGGAAAACTTTTGTTTTGAGAACTTGTGTTGGTTGATGACATAATCTCACAAAACAGTAGTTATTTTACCTTTATTTCTGAGGTCAAAACTAAAAGAGTGAATACAAATTTAAACCTGATAAGTGAGATGACTGTGAACAGTTTGCTACAACTAGCTTGAATATTAATTCCTACATTGATTTTTACTTAAGTAAGCAATCACAAAGTCAAGATCCTTTTACAAAAACATTGAATGGAGGTTATAGAGTTATTGATTTTGACAGTAAAGAACTCTAACTTCAAGACCTAACCAGACACACACAGACACACAGACACACATTATTATTACAAATAACTCTTTCTAAATACTAACTTGCTACATTGGCTGATGCCCTTAGCATCTATTCATAGTTTTAATTTTTCAGATTAGTTAACAATTTAATGGTACGTGAGCTATCATTTTCATTTGGAACATTTTTTTGGAGGGTGTGACCCGGGGCAATTTAGAACCAATTGAAATTCCAATGTAGAATAAAAAACGTATGTCATATTCAGAGAAACAAGGAAAACATCTGTAACAGTGTTTCTGTTGCTACATTTTTACACTTAGACTCCTTTCTTGGAGGTATTTTTAACTCAAGTGTTCATATAAGATGAGATTTGCTAATGGTGATGAAATGTTCTGTTGAGTGATAATTTTACTGATTATAGATTGAATGAAGATGCTTCAATATACTTGAATTTCAAAATATCCTTTTAGAAGACCTTCTCATTAATTCATTGGCACTGTTCATTTCTTCCTTTCTTCTGCTCTTTTTCTCTCAGAAAATTAGAAAATTGTAATGAGAATTCTGAGTACAGCCAATAACATCTAAAAGGACTAGAGAGAAGAAATGTATTTATGTATTATGTTGACAATAAATGTCACACCATGATCTTATATGAATGGTTTATTGAGAATTTATAATGCATAGTTAACGAAAACCATGGAATTGGTCACAGATCACTGGAAACCCTAAATGTTCATTTAACCTTTGACCTCAGTGTCATGGAAACCTGTGGTCATCTTTCACCCATAACATGTTCGAAACTGAAAATTCCTTCTGGCCAGGAGATTTTCAATTACTTTATTGATCAAATTCATTAAAAAGACATTGAGCTACTCATTTGAGCAATACAAAGGAAAGAGACTAATCAGATGTCCTTGGCTATATCTAATGATTTCAGGGATATAAAAATACAAACAGGTTATAGAAGTTACCTAAATTCTATAGAGATATTTAATTTGAAACAAAGCAGTAAGAATATTTAAAATTGAATAAATAGATTCTACTCTAGTAATGCAGACCCATTTTTCTCATTGAATTTAGAATTATTCATGTTTTGTGAATTGGCCCTTCATTTTTGACCCATAAAAAAAATAAGTTCCGTGAATATTCAGTTTGGATATCTATTTGTGCAGTATGTGTCAGAATTAATATAACATTGTATTTTCACATTTTCTGAAGATTATTTTATTTACTTCTAAAATGAAGAATTTGATCAAAAAAAATCATGAAAGAAGTAGTTCTAATTTTTGTTTGTAAATAATACACAAAATTTTATTTTTTTAGTTTTTTATATGTTTTACATATGTATATAGACACACATACATACACACATTTTAATACATATTTTGATGTAGTAGGTTTAGGTTGATTGGAAGTCCATTGTATCTTAACATGCACATGCAATGGCTCTATTTCATAACTTCTTTTTTTAAATTAAAATTGGTTGGCTTTCTCATGGTAGGCTGTAAAAGGGCTGCTCAATTTAATGTTTTTCCCTCAAAACCACAAATTCTAATAATAAAGATGATGCATATAGATTGGGAAACAGATAACCTGGTGGACAAAGGAGATTAGAGTATTAATGAGCAAAATGACATTTTGATAATATACATTGTAACACAACATGACGTCCTTTATAGACACTTTCTCCTCAAAGTTGCTTAACAGTCATTAAAATCCACAATTGTTTTTCCTTTCTGTGAAAGTTTTATATTTATATATGATATACATATTTTTGGTAATTATATAATAAACATAATATAAATATAAATAAGCATAAATATTTTGGGTAATTAACCAAAATCCATGCTGAAGTTTATAGAACTGTCTCTTAACAAAGCCTTCCTTGGACCTGGACATGTCAGTTTTGTTATGAAGTGTTCTTCTAATGAATTCGGGATGAAACTTTGCACCCAAATGACTCCATATTTCCATAACCCATTTAAATAATACTAACATTCTGATATATTTCCTAAATCATTATGAAATACTTCCAAAGGCACTGAAGATACTGCCGTGAAACAATATTTAATCAAAAGAAGTTTATGAAATTGTGGAAATTTTACCCAGATGAACACAGGAATTGATATATATAAACAGTGATTTTACATAAAAACCGTAATTTGTCATACCATAAATGGTATAACTAGATTACTGCTTAATTCTAAGGACTAGTTAAATCCTATCATCCAGATTGTAATACTGTAATCTAAGGCCCAGTGTCATAATCTTGGAAATAAAATGTTTATATCTAATAATTTAACATCAACCAACATATCATAGTCTCTCTATATAGCAAGGTGCTTTGAAGGGTGAAATTATATATTATACATATATTTATAATGAAAGCAAAAATTAAAATTGTTTCTACCCATATGACACTCTATAAGCTTTCTTAAATATGCATATAAGAGATAAGCATACATTTTGTGAATAACTGCCATGAACTTTCCATATTTTTATTTTAATTTTAATATGATAAAGACTTTCAACAATACTATAATGTCAGAATTTATTATTGTCATCTACTGTAGGTAATTCAGAGTAAGTTATAAATAATAGTATGTCCTCAGTAAATATGCTATATATAGTATGTATAGATGATAGATACATGATGGACATAGAATATGCAGAATAAATTATAAGTAATATATATGTGATATACACCTAATAGTATGATATAACTTCTGAGAAGTTAAAATATACTGAAAATATCCTTATCCTTTAGTTTTGACAGATAGACCTCCACCCATAATTCTACAAGGCCCAGCCAACCAAACACTAGCAGTAGATGGTACAGCATTACTGAAATGTAAAGCTACTGGTGATCCTCTTCCTGTAATTAGCTGGTTAAAGGAGGGATTTACTTTCCTGGGTAGAGATCCAAGAGCAACTATACAAGAACAAGGAACACTGCAGATTAAGAATTTACGGGTAAGTAATGCTTGACTTGTATTTGGATCTTCATTTCAACATAAGTATTGCCCTCGGGAAAAATTGTTTTGTGAACTTAAAATCTTCCATACTAGCAAGTTGCTATACCTTTTATTATAGGCCATGTTATTTCTTATTTTATTTCTTATTTCAAATTCATCATTTGATGAATTGGTATTAGAAAGAAAGTCCATATGTTAATATAAGATCATAACAGACTTAGAAACTTTTTGTTCTTTCATTCCAACTCATATGTATTCAATTGATAAAGCTAAAAATCTTAAACACGAAGTTAATGATAGTAATGGGATATTTAAAGTCATTTGAAAGTGTCAAATGCTTCTGATTTACTGTCATGAACAAAGGACGTTTGTAAGGAAATGTGGATAAGTTGGCTTGGCCAAGCTATTATGTCAAAAAACCAAAGAAATAAGATTGAGTAGAAGGTAGGTTTGGCTAGTTGGTGGAAAATCTTACATTTTAGGTTAAGTTGCTGTGGAGTTTAGATTTAAACCTGTGGGCAAGGACAAGTCATTGCTGTTCTTTTAACAGAAGATGGTGACCACTCCTACCAATTTAACAAATTAAACTTACTTCAGAAGCAACTCAAATGCCTACTTCTGAATATTGTATTAGCTATGTATTGCAATTTAACAATATTAACTTAGAGACTTAAAACAACATACATTTATTATCTCATAGTTTCTGTGGGGTTAGGAGCCTGGGTGTCACTTAGTTGGGTCTTCCACTTCTGGGTCTCACAAAGAGACAATCACGTATCAGGGTTGTGGTCTCATCTGAAGATTGACTGGGGATAGATTTGCTTCTGAGCAACATGATTGCTGGCAGCAATCAGTTTCTTATGGCTATCATACTGATTACCTCAGCATCTTGTTTGGTGTTGCTGAAGGTTGCCTTTAGTTACTTGCCATATTGATATTCCCATTATGACTACTTGCTTCCTCAAAGTCAATGAGGAAGGGAGTCTCCTGGCAAGACAAGCATTATAATCTTATGTAACATAATCACAAATGTGGCATCCTGTCACCTTTGCCCTATTCTGTTGATCAGAAGCAAGTCAACAGATCCCACACACATTCAATGTGAGGGATTGATTACACAAGGTGTGAATACCAGATAGGGACCGCCTGCCCTCTATGAGTATATTCACTTCATTCAACAAAATGTACAGAGCCTCCCCTCCCTGTGGCAATCACTATGCTAAAACTGAAGAGTTTGCTAGAATAGTCAAAAGATTGGAGATGAGAGCCAGAATTAAGATGATTGATATAGTACATGAAGAAAAATTAATCAAAAATGATTTGGTGGCAGAACAATTAGTAGAATCTGGTATCTAGGTAGAAATAGGGAGCCAAGATAAAAAACAAACAAACAAAAAAACAGAAAAACAATGTTGAATTTTCCTATCTGGAAGCTAGGGAAGAAGCTAAAATATTTTTCATTACATGTATTTTCAACTGATTACAACATGGATTATTTCTTCTCTTAAAACACAAATATATTTACAATGACATGTTTATTTAGTATTTACCAGCGTGTCACCCAGACATTTACAAAAAGAGGAAGGACTTTTTGTAATATGTACATGCACACTCAAAGCACGCAAACCTTCAGTAATTTGTATATTTGTTAATAAAATTAATATATAATGTTTTCACTTTAATTTTGAGACATAGGCATTAATTATCTTTAAGTAGAAAAAAATGCTGTCAAATTCAGTTAAAAGACAAATAAATTAGTACATATTTTAGCCTGTCTCTTTATTGATTCTAAATTAATTGTTAACTTTCTTTGAACAAATGAGAGTTATTAAAAAATGAATGCCAACTCTCCTTGAGTAAACACTTTCACCTCTGTCTTTGGGCTAAAGGCAGACTTTGGCCATAAAAGTTAATGCATTTTCACTGTACCACTGAATTAAAGGGTGTGCTTGAATAGTAAAGATCCCCAGTAGTGTTTGAAAGAAACAATTAAATGTGGGTGCTTGATGATGTCAAACAAACTTCGAGCCCTGTGTCAGGCTTCTGAGTCATCTCTCTGAGATGCAAGCTCCTGGGGGCTTGTCTGCAGCCAACCACATAAGGAGAAAAGCAGATGATGGAGTGTGCCAGCACATTAATCTCTTTTTAAAGCACTTGGTTAAGGATAAAAGGAGAAGGATAGAAGGAAGATGAAGCACTCATGACCCGAAAAGAAATTATTTAAAGTTAAAGGAATAAGAATGAGTGTAGTGATGATGATGGTGATTGAAGAGTGAGTTTTAACAATGATATTTCAGCTTTTGATATGGCTTTTGATAAACTCCAGTATGAAAATGTTGTTCTTTTTCTGTAAGGTGACTGTCTTTAAAGGGATATAAAAATGTGTTTTTACACTATTTCACTCGTATAGTCAAGAGAGGGTTTCTGTAAGTCAGATTCCTTTGTGTCTCACTATTTCTTTCCTTCTTCTTTTTTTCTTTTTTGGTACTTAATGCAATGGGGGCGGGGAGGATAATGTGATGAACACTCTGTTCTCATAGTCCAACTAATTGGTAACTGAATCTGTATCTTTTGAGAAGTAGAATATTCCAATACTCATTAAAACCTACCTACCACCGCTAATGTCAGACTGTGTCTCTACACAATGACAAGGAGATGCAGTGAAGAAGCATTACCTACATACCCTTCTTTCAGCATTTGCACATAATAACAAGTGCTACACTTTAGTTCAACAGCTATAATAAAATGCAAATTCTTTACTCTTTCACAGACCATATTCAAATGAACATCGCATTAAAATCCAACCTTGGCTCATTATATTTAGTTTGTGAGTGATGCTTCTTAAATGGAGAGATTTCTAATGACTATAATGCATGCACAGCCACGTTTCAAAGAATGGCTCTTTTTACAATGGCTATCCTCTATCATCCCGCGTATAATAGAAGACAATTGTATGAAGATAATATGGCAGAGAACAATGTGCCAGAGCAGTTTGAAACTCAAGTTAAAATACATAATAACATTTAAAATCAATTAAAATGGTGGCACAGCAGGAACATCCATGCACTAATGATTTACCTGATAATCAGTTGTGGAAGGTTGAGTCATTACTACACTTAGACTTTGGACCCAGCAGATATTATATTCCATGAACCCTCATATTTCATCAACAGTTAGACTCATGTTCATCACAGAATTTTAATGTCACATCATGTCACTTGCCTTATTCAGTGTGGCCATCGATTTTTCTTCCCAGTCTCATCTCTAAACCAGTGTAAATAAATATGTTTATATTCTAGGCCCACAGGACTCAACTACAAAGATGATTTTTGACATACAATTTTTATTAATTTGTGCCTTTCGCCAAAGTATAATCACAGAAATGTATACCTTTTACATTTGTAAAAGAGAACTCTTGATTATATTATCAACTACTTTAAAAAATCCTTTCCCGCTCTTCAGTGAATAACAAAAACATTTTAAGTGATCAATGAAATGGCAGTTTTTAAGTATGCTTTAAAGAGTGATGCATGAGATTATTTGCATGGTCCTTTCAGCTCTAAATTGCAGTGATTCCATAGACATGGTTTGTGTGTTTATGATATAATTTTATTTCATTCTCTATCACACTACTAAAATTTAAATATAAGTGAATACTAATCTACTTAAAGGGAGAGATTTAGGTTTTTTTTCCTTCACTTTTCTCCATGTCTTTAAAAAAAAAAAAGTCAGCCCCCTGTTACCTCAGTGCTTATTCACTCCTGAGTACATTTTATCCTTGGAAATATAATGTATTAAGATGGAAAGGACAGTTTTGCTTTACTGATCTCTGAATATTTAAAGGATTCTGAAAAATTCTGTCCTGAGCTGTCCATATGTAACTCCAACACAGCGAAGCCCCATCATAAATTGGAGTTATACGAAGATAAAGATATTACCATGGAGGCAAGAGGACCAGACAAATAGAGTTTACCAAACACATAACTTTTAGTTATAGAAATATAATAAAAAATCATTGAATTCCTGTTATGAATAAAGTAATATTATATGAGTTGATTTTAATATTTTGTGTGTACATATGATTGACTCTAATGAACAATTTGGAGGGCCAAATGATACATCGTATTTTAAGAAATTAAATATTACCTCCTTGAGACTGAGTAATTACTCTACAAATTAATTAAAATAATTGAATTCTCTCCCTTCCTTGCACACTAGATTTCTGATACTGGTACTTATACTTGTGTGGCTACAAGTTCAAGTGGGGAGACTTCGTGGAGTGCTGTGCTGGATGTGACAGGTGAGTCCTTGGGAATTATCTGAACAGAAGAAATCTTGAGCCCATTTCATTGATTAGCTCATCATCAAATAACAATTGAAAAATCAAGATTTTAAATTCATTGAATGAAAAACTAAGTCATATGCCACTTTTTAATTTCTCCACATAACATTGCATTTTTGCAATTTGATACATTTGTCCTTGATAAACAAATTTCCTTTACCTGAAGAGCAAGCAATTTTAGTGATCTTGCATGAAAGTAAACATTTAGTGACACGTAGGTAAAGCAAATATTCATTTACATTCTTTTGATTCATGAAGATGAATTCCTCATTGTCTAGGTCAACTTCTTCAATAGACTATTTTCCTTCTTTTAAATGTTATGGCATCTTATGCAATCAGGAATGAAGCATTTTCTGTTTGTCCTCTATAGAATCTGGAGCAACAATCAGTAAAAACTATGACTTAAGTGACCTACCAGGGCCACCATCCAAACCACAGGTCACTGATGTTACTAAGAACAGTGTCACCTTGTCCTGGCAACCAGGTACCCCTGGAGTCCTTCCAGCAAGTGCATATATCATTGAGGCTTTCAGGTATGGGACAGTTCCTTTTTTTTTTTCTCCATTAGGTTGTTGCTTTAGCTCTCATATCCTAAAATCTCATATGAGCTATCCTGCTGTTTTATCTTAAGAACATGTTGAACAGTGCATTTTAAGTATTTATCTGATTTTATTCAAGAATAGACTCTAGGTTTTTTTCACTTACAACTTGATTATAGATTAAATATGCATTACCCATGACGAAGTCTATGGGGATCTAGCTTATGACCTAATCACTTAGCTCCTTTCTTTACCTTGACCATCGTAAAGATTTAAGATGAGAATTTTGTCATTAGAACTAGGCAGAAAATAATTTAATTAGGCAGGACACTTTTTAAGTTCTGCATTGTTTACCGAGGCATGGAACCCTGGAACTTTGCTTCCTCATAATTAGAGCAGAACTTAAAATAAGTCCACTGTTTTTGTGCTGTATATTTTAATACAGCTATGGGTAGACCTAAAAAAAAAATGCAAAACTACAGTTAAGGAATTGATTCCGTGCACTTCTGGTTGCTGAAAGGAAAAAAATATGTCCAATTGTGATTTGAAAAAATTGTCATCAATATAAGGATATAGACTATAAATTAGCAAATGTCATGGTAAAGTCATTGTGAGAATTTGATAAGATCCTTACACAAATGGGAAAATGAAGTTTGTATTGTTTCAATGTGCTTTTATTTGCCATTATAAAGATAGCAAAAGCCGGTGTCATTTTTAAGCATTAGGACAAACCATTATTTTCATTTTAGGCTTCCCTAATCTATTTAAGGTAACGATCAACAAATACATCATTCCCAACTTTCAAAACAGTTTTTCTGTAATTTTCATGCTTTGATGTGTAACAACTTTTGAAAAGTAAACAGGCAGCCCTGAAAAATCACATTTTCTCCTCATTATGAACTAAAGCAGCATTTGACCATAGACAAAGTTTTCTAAATGGGTATCCCATCTCTAGCGGGCTGTTAAGGGGTCTCCACATCTAGATTCAGAGGTATTTCACCTGTTGAAGATGAGAAATCACATACTATGTAATGTATAACTTTATTAAAAATGTGACCAAAGGAAAATATTCCTTACATGCTTCCTTTCTTCTTTTACAGATATGTAGTTTTAGAAGGCTCTATTATAATATTGCATGTGGAATTGATGCAAAAGAAAACACACCTTGTAACAGGAAAATGTATTGGCATAATTTACTCTGTAGTCCATTTATTCTTTCTACAGGTTAATTCTTTTCAAGGTATATATATATATACATTTACGAGGACCATATTTATTGTATAAACTTGATGTTGTGATCTTGGCCTCTATTCCTTCTACAGGTATTCATTTAGTGGGCTGCTGTGCATTAGCAACGGGCTGTCACATCTCCGGGGCTGAGTTTAATTTTGTTGTGCATGGCACTTCCGTTAGGTGGGCTCGGCTTTGTTGTTGAATAAACCGAAATCATCCAAATGTTTCATTTATTGGGCTTAACACTTCAAGTGTTGTGCGTGTGTGTGTTTAATTTTCAGCCATTAACTTTTGTCATTGATACCCAGCTCCATTGTCGATGCCTTCACGGCTGCTCTTTAAGCGGAAGTTCTGTTCCTGTTTCAGCCAATCAGTGAGTAATAGCTGGCAGACGGTGGCAAACCACGTAAAGACTACAGTCTACACAGTGAGAGGACTGAGGCCCAATACGATCTACTTATTCATGGTCAGAGCCATCAACCCACAAGGTCTCAGTGACCCAAGCCCCATGTCAGATCCTGTGCGCACACAAGGTAATTTCAGTAGCTGTAAACATGACCGGTTCTGGAAGGAGGCATTCAGCAGGAACAAAAAAAAAAAAAGAAAAGAGAAATGACTTGAAAGAAAGAAAAAAAAGAACAAAGGGGTTGCATGAGGAAAGATAAATGTGTCCGCATTACTTGTTACAATGATTCATTAGACCCGATCCTGAACTTGCTGTTCACCTTGGTCAATGTGTCCTCTTCCTGGAGCTGTCAGGGTCTGTTAAGTAAAATAATAATAATAAATAAATAAATAAATAAATAAATAAACAAACAGAATAATTGGTTACATTTACATAGTAAGAGTCATTCAACTAAGTTAGGGCTTTTACTATATTTCAAAAGGTGAAAACTTGTCTCCTTCCCTTCGAAATTAATTATATAGTAGCAAAAAGTGATCTCTAATGGATACAATGCCCAGACAGGGATATCAAAATTACTCCTATTGTTCAAGATTCTGTTTTTATACGGCAGTGGGTCTCCAGGTGGAGCTCCCCCAGGAGCAGCATCTGCATTCACCTAGGACCACGTTAGAAATTCAGACTCTCAGGCCCCAGCTCAGAAGCTCTGGGGGTTCAGCCCAGCAGTCTGTGTTAAGGTGCTCCCCAGGAGATGCTTCTGCTCAAGTTTGACAAGCATAACTACAATGTGTGTTTTGTTGTTGTTGTTGTTTTGTTGTTGTTGTTGTTGTTTTATCAAACCAGATGTTTAAAAGAGCAATTTGTTTCAGAAAGGAGCAAATCAAGTTTTCTTCCTGAGGTATACAATTCTTTTGACTAATTAAAAAAAAAATAAGAAAACAAAACAAACGAGTAAAAGGAAAAGAGAGAGATCGAGACACAGACTCTTAACTGAGAGAACAAACTGATGGTTACCAGAGGGGAGGAGGTGGGGGGATGGGTGAAATCCATGTTGGTGATTAAGGAGCACACTTGCTGTGATAAGCACTAGGTGGTGTATGGAACTGTTGAATCACTATATTGTGCACTTGAAACTAACATTACACTGTATGTAACTAACAGGGATTTAAATAAAAACTTAAACATCCAGAATATTATAATTTCAAAATTGAAGATTTTCCTTCTCATCTTTGGTAGCCTGCATCTTCAAATTAAGAAGTCACTGGAGTCGAGGGGTTAATACAGGATGCTGCATTATAATTTCCCTTCCTACTAGTAGATGGAGGGAATTAATAAAATAGACATTGTGGTTTTATTATTTGTTAAAACTGACTTCCCACAGGGTTCTTGAGAAAGGGTTAATTATTTCTTATTTGTAAAAGGCTTTGAACAAGATATAATTCAAAGTAGTATTTTTATGCAATGAAAAGCACCATACAGCCATAAAAATATTATTATAATTACAATGTAGTTCAGTGATAGTAACTAGCATGCTATTATAACAGAGAAGGGCACCTTAAAGGAATCCAGTGAAATAGTCACCACGTGATTTTGGAACGTTGCTGACATGATGACAGTCAGGGGAGGAGGGAATGCCACTTTGCTATTGTTCTCTAAGCAGTAATGTGATTAATTTTCCATGATGATAAAGGGCCTGAGGGAAAAGAACCTGTCTCCAGAGAAAGAAAAAGTACAACAAGGAATTTGAAGATCTGAAACTGGTTATATTTTACCTTGCTTGGATCCAGTTGCTTTTAGTGTGTCTAAATTTAATGAGTAAATTAAATTCTAGAACTTGAAGATGTATGTGGCTTTAACTCAAGAAATCAGAGTACCAAGAACATTTTTACCAGTGTAGACAGAAACAGTTTTTGTGGTGTAGCTGTAATGGAAAGCGGGAGATAACAGAGTGGGGAAGAATTTGGGTGTGATTATATCCGGCAGACCTTCTTGATCATTCAATAACTCTGCCAGTCACTAAATCTTGACTCATAAAATAACTTCTCGGTGAAAAGGTCAAAAAAGATTAATGAAAAGTTGTTTGTGATCTGGCTTGTTCCAGCTGAGAGACTATATAGAGCAAAAGACTTATGTTCTCTTAACAGATATTTAATAGGAAAACTCATGTTTTGTGTCTGAATGTCAGGATCATTTTTTGACACCACACTTTCAGCAGCTTTGCATTCTGCAAAGCACTTCTTTTCAAAGAACACTTTGCTGTGTGAGGTCTTATTTTGAAAGATATTAAGTACCATAGAATTTAGAAATCTTTTATTTTAGGAAGGCAGCAAATACTTGTAGCATAAACATCACAGTAGACCATAGATGTGTCAGCAAAGGTTAATATTATTCACATAATATTAATAATATATTTTTTCTAGATCAAGTAAAATAGCTCTGCTATTTATGTTAAGGATGAAAAACAGTGGAACTGGGGGGAAAAAAATCACCAAACCATAGTTCCCAATTATTTATGTCCCAATTTTTTCACTCATTTTTTTTTATTGCTTACATTATACATTTTCCAAATAACAACAGCAAATATATATCCTGAGTCATGGGATAAGTTTGTGCTTTACTCAAATCGATACAGAGGGTTGGAAAACAATGGAAGAGATTTAAGGTATTTTAATAATGCTATTTTAATTAAAATCAAATTTGTAAATTATTGATATAAATTCCAAATACTAAATAAAAACAGCACTTTCATTATATACTATAGGTAATGCCAAATTTGTATTTTATGCCTTCTTCCACATCCACTCTAAGGTCCTTGAGAAATTTATTTTCTTTTTTCAAAGATTTTTTTTGAGTATAGTTGATACACAATATTACATTGGCTTCAGGCATACAACACGGTGTTTCAACTTACCTGTACATTATGCAATGCTCACCCCAAGTGTAGCTACCATCCGTTACCGTACAATGCAATTACAATATCATTGACTATGTTCCCTGTGCTGTGGCTTTAAAAAAATATTTATTTATTTTTAAATTCAAGTATAATTAACATTCAGTGTTATATTCATTTTAGATATACCATATAATGATTCAATAATTCTATACATTACTCTTTGCTCATCACAGTATATGTACTCAATCCTCTTCATCTATTTCACCCATATCCCTCTCCCCTCTGGCAACTATCAGTTTGTTCTCTACCTTATGCTGTGGTTTTTATTCCATGACTTATGCATTCCACAACTGGAAGCCTATAGCTCTCAGCCCCCTTCACCCATTTTTCCCATCCTTTCCCCCCCTCCCCTATTTATGTCCCAGTTTGTTAGTGCAGTCAGTTTAAGTTATGGCTGAGATATGCACTCACAAATATTTTTGCCGGAGTGTTGCATTGTGGCCCGAGAAAATAGGAGAAAACAGGATTAAGAAAATCAATTATTTTAAATTAGACTTCCTTCCTTAAAAGATAGTTGGAGGGGAAAAAATCAACTTAATATTGCAGTGCACCAGTTAAAGTAGTTGATTTGAGTTTGTGTGAAATTCAATATTTGGTATCAATTTGATGAACTCGGAAGTCTATAATTTCTCTTTTTTTTTTCTTAACGGGCATACAGAATATGAACCATTATATGGACAATAGACTAGTATTATGTGGATGGTGAATACCGGGCTGGCTGAACAATGTATGGCTGAGAGTATATCATTCTAAATATTGCAATTCTTTCTCCCTCTCCCTTCCCCCAATCACTTCCAAAAAAAAGGCCGAATTCTTTTTTTTTTTGTCAGATACTGAAATTCTCAAAATTGTTTACTTTAGAATATTTTTTCAGTATCCTAAATTCTTCAGTCATAAGTATTTTTGTGAATTTGGGGGGCTTTTTCCCCCTTCTTTCCCTCACTTTGTTAACCTTTAGTGATATAATTCACTTCCCAAGTCTCCCTGATTACTTTCCTTCCCGTGCTTCCAGTCTAGAATAGGTCAAGGAGTAAGAACGTACAATCTACCAATTGGGACAAGGGATTAAACAAATTCTTAAACGGCAGTTTTCAGATACAGCTCCATTAACTACTCAGGAAAGTCCTTCCATATGCCAACAGCTACAGAAAACTGATGATTCTAGAGAGGTCTTGTGGCACATACTTTATTCTTTAATAAGCAAATAATAGATCTCCCACAACAATGTATTTGAAGGGAGTGAGAGATTACAAACATTTTTATTAATATTATTTTAGTAAAGATAAATATCATCTCTCAAATTATGTCCTAGCAGGGATGGTATGTATATAAATATGCCTTAATGTTTTTTGTCACAAAGGGTTTTAGTTTTTTGCCCTGCGATTATTTCTAATGACCTGATAGTAATGGCTTGTATAATATACACTGGAATTTTACTAGGAACTTTTAAATATTGGGAATGATTATCTCTGTAGATATCAGCCCACCAGCACAAGGAGTGGACCATAGACAAGTACAGAAAGAACTAGGAGATGTCATTGTCCGTCTTCATACTCCAGTTGTGTTGACCCCCACCACTGTTCAAGTCACGTGGACGGTAAGTTTTCAAAGGCAGTTTCTTTTATTCCTTTAAGAAAACAGACCAAAGAAGGAAAAAGTGAATCCACAAACAAATAGTAATGGAAACCCTCACCATTTAAAATCAAGGTGTAATCAATGGCAAAAAAGAAAAATATTCCATAGAATAAAAGAGTAGAATAAAAATAGATCGATTGCAATAGAACCATGGCATGTTTCATCTTCTTATTTTTTAATAGCTTTATTGAGATATAATTAACATATCAGAGTTAGAATGTACAACCCTGTTTTTGGTATATTTACAGAATTGTGCAATCATCGTCAGAATCGGATTTTAGAACATTTCATCATCTGAAGATTTAACCCTGCATTCATTAGCAGTGTGCTTCCTCCATTCCTCCTGCTTTAGCCCTTTCCACCCACTAATCTACTTTCTGTCATAGATTTGCCTATTCCTTTGCTATGAATGCAATCATGCAATTTGTCGTCTTTTGTCTGGCTTCTTTCACTCAATCTAATGTTTTTGAGGTTCAACCATATTGTAGTATCTATCAGTACTTTGTTCCTTTTTATTACTGGATAGCATTCTATCATACAGATATATCACATCCTCTGTTTTCTCATCAGCTGATGCACTTTTCAGTTGTTTCCAGTTTCGGCTAACATGAATCAGGGAGCCATGAACATTTGAGAACAAGTTGACATATGTTTTCATTTTTCTTGTTATCTACCTAGGAATTGCTGAGTAAAATGATAACTCTCAAACATTTGGATAAACTGCCAAAATGTTTTCCCAAGTGATTCTACCATTTTGTTTCCACCAGGAATATTTGAAACTTCCGGCTTCTTCCACACCATTGCCAGATTCTCTCACATCCTCCTCAACAGTTGTTATTTTCTGTCTTTTTTACTCTAACCATTCTAGTGGGTGTGGAGTGGTATATCCTTGTGGTTTTTATTTGCATTTCTTTAATGACTAATGATATTTTCCATCTTTTCATATGCTTGAGCATTTGTATATTTTCTTTAGAGAAATGTCTATTCAAATTCTTTGCTCATTTTTAAGTTAGGTTGTTTGTCCTTATTATAGACTTGTGTTTTTTATAAAGTGGATACAAACTCCTTATCAGATATATGATTTGTAAATACATTCTCTCAGTCTGTGAGTTGGTTTTTACTTTTTTTTTTTAAAGATTTATTTGAGAGAGAGCAAGAGAGTGCACATACGGTGGGGGGTGAGGGAGAGGGAGAAGCAGCCTCCCCGCTGAGGAGGGAGCCTAATGTGAGACTCAATCCCAGGACCCTGAGATCATGACCTGAGTCGAAGGCAGATGCTTAACTGACTGAGCCACCAAGGTGCCTTGGTTTTTACTTTCTTAATGATGTCATTTGAAGCACAAAAAATTTTAATTTGACCAAGTTTTCTTCTGAATTTCAATAAATCATCTGTACATTCCTTTACCTGTATCTCATGTAGTAACACCAAAACATGAATATAATTTTAATAATTTGACTTACATAGTAAAAAACTAATGGATTTTAAGAAATAAATTGGTATTTTAATATACACTGAGACTATTCAATTCCAGGCATTATTAAATGTCAACCTGCCCACTGTTATATCAAAATGCAAAATGTTTTGATCACTTGATAGCCACTGCAGTGAAAATAAATAGCATAAAAATAGCCACATTAGAGGATACTAACACTTGTGTCTATGTGTTTTTGTCTATATGTCTGTGTTTTGAGAAGAGCCAGGTAATGTTCTTCCCCATGCATAGTATAGCCAGTGCCAACTTCTCATTTATATCTAAGATTTCTCTACTATAACCTCTAAAAATCCTTCGTTAAGCCCTCTGTGTATGTCATAGATCTTGTACATTGTATAAGTAATGGACATTTGAGTTAGGTATACCTAGGAAATCTTTTACTTTAATTATGATATTAACTGGAAAGTATTTATAATTATGTCCCTATTGTTATTATTGTTGTTTTGTTATAGTAGAACAACTAAGAAATTTGATTCACACCTTCTGCTTTTAGATTCCAAGTTTCTTTTTTTTTTTTTTTAAGATTTTATTTATTTATTTATCAAAGAGAGAGAGAGCATACACAAGCAGGGGGAATGGCAGGCAGAATAAGAAGCAGGCTCCCTGCTGAACAAGGAGCCTGATGTGGGACTTGATCCCAGAATCCTGGGATCATGACCTGAGCCGAAAGCAGATGCTTAATGGATTGAGCCACCCAGGCATCCCTAGAGTCCAAGTTTCTTTTGGGAAATAAACATTTATCAACTCCTTCCACAAACGAAGTTGAGAAGGGAAAACTGATTATTTTTCACCAGTTCTTAATTAATTATATTTGAAATATAAAAATACAATGAAAGGGAATTATTCCAGTGTCCTCTCAATCATAAATCCATTGAACAAATCCAATTCAACAAGCATTTTCATGGACCAGTTTTGTTCTAGAGGTGGTGGAGAACGATATAAAGAGACACAAATCTACTTGAGAGAAACATGGAAATTCTCAATATTCTTCAGGGATAAGGGACAGTATTCAGGGCTAAGAGCTGTAACAGACAGATATGTACCCTATAGAGAGATTTCAATCAAAGAAGAAGTGATTAACTTTATCCTCAGGCACCAGAAAAGGCATCACCACTCATTTTCATCTATATGGAGAAATATAAAGGCATTATTATATTAGAACAGGAAAACCTAAAATAACATTTAAGGCTGTTTAGTTTAATTCTATAATTTTATAAAAGGAAGCCAATGTATTCAAGTTGAATGATGTTCCCAATATCCCACACCTACTTAAGAGGTAAAGACAGGATTAGAACTTACTTACTTTAAATCTGCATTTTGTGTTTTTTTTACTTAAACTATAGACAAATATTTATTTGAAAGGAATATTTTTTAATGGTGGAATTTTGGCATAGGTTCCCAGATGGGGCATTTTGTTACTTCTTAAACCAGACCACGTGATCAAAATTTTGACCTAGGAGTACAAAATTGGATAATACTTCAATATAAATAAGACTAAGTTCATAATATTTTAAGAGTAATTATTTAAGATTACATTGTTTCTGATTCTGTTTTTAACATTATTTTGCATAGGTTTGTTCTGTTTTCTGCATATAATAATTTCTATTCTCCTGTTCCCATGGAGGGCGCCTACAAAATGACATCATCATTTTTCCATTGGCACAGTAGGGGTATTATCTGCCTTGTCTCTTCCATCTCTCTGTAACTTTGACCAAATATAAAACTAGCAAAGCCAAGGAAATAATTGTATTTTTAATAGCAGATTTTTCCTCACTCTCAATTGAAAAGTCTTCTCTGCTCTGTTGGGAGTTTTGAAGGGGCCTCTTTTAAGCTGCTTCTAAGTGTAGAAATTATTTGGGTAAGAATCAAAGTCATTATGTTTGTGAAGTTAATCACTTTAAAAGTCACTGAGTTTAAAAGAGTAAATCAAATTAGATCAAAATTGCAGGTCTGTAGTCTGGGAGTTCTTCCAGCAGAGGAACCTTGTCATATTCATCTCTGTATCTCACAAAGCTTGTCATTACTAGTTTGCATATCTCTCTCTCTCGTGAGCTGGAGTTCTGTGAGTCTGGAGTCCATGTTTTTCATTTTTGTTTTTTCTGAGCAGAGCATCTAGTATAAAATATCCTTTCAATAACAGTCTGTTGAATGATCAAATCAGTTGTTTTTATACATTCGTATTTTTGTTTTAAAAAAGAAGGTGTTCAATTATATCACAGGGTATTGTTCCCCATGAATTTGTAGCTACACATGAAATTAAGTATGTGTTTGAGAGGTCAATTTAGTGAAATAAAGTCGGACGAGGGGTGTGGTCAGTTGCCAAAGAAATTATAACCAAATGTTTTATTTCCATGCCATATTTTCAACTTGCTAAATGTGTATGTTCTTTAAAGTATTACATTGTTAATATTTGAGTTACAGATGTGTTATTGGAGGAGAAAAATATATTCCCCAACCTATGTAGTTAGACTTGGGCCAGCTGAGGTGGTTTACCAAGGCTAATATTGAAGTAACAATAGTTAGCCAGGGCTGCTTTCTAAAAGTGACTGCTCTTATAACAAGGGTAGGCAAAAATGGTAAGAAATGACTGTTTCACAAAGAAAATAGCAGTAAATCTCTTATTTTTAAAAAAGCAGTTATTCTTAAAAAATTAAAAATAAAAAAAATGGTTATTCTAGTGTGTGTGGGGGGGTTGTTTTTGTTCAAGGACAAAAAGAATCACAGATCTTATGCCCCTTTAACATCATACATTGGCAAACTAGAATTTCAGAACTCAGCTTCATCCAGATCAGTCCTTAGCAGGCTAAGCCCAACAAAGAAAATTCACTTTGAGGTTTTAGTTTAGATGGATTTTTTTTAAATAGAAAAGATGGTGGTAAGCACTTACACATTTTAATAGAATGTGGTTTTAATGGAACAGTACTGCACATTTTAATGCACGACCCTTTTTTAAAGTCTATCCCTTATTTAACAATGATGCTTTATCATTGTGCATCCCTGAAATTTGCAAAGTTCTTTAACTTATAATAGTCACTTAATTGTATCCAGGCCCTTGTAATATGAATATTATTGAGTGAATTAAGAAAACTGAGGCTCAGAAAATTTAAAAGGCTGAGCTAGAACTCAGTTGGGACCTTATGACTGGACAATGGAAACTTGCCTCATTTACTTTTTTTCCTTAAGATAACGTTTTTTTTATTCATACTTCAGAAAATACAAATTTTTTAAAATTTTGCAAACCCCTGGATTTGTGGCCAGACTCTGATTATAATCAACACTAAAGAAAATCCTCCTTCTTATAAACAGAATGTTAATAAAACTAGTAACAAGCATATGGTTTAACTTGAAAATGACCACCTGTCAAAATGTGCTCTACAAGTAAGTGGTGTGGAACACATATCCAATAAAAATCCCACCTATTTTTTTAAAGGTAATGTTCAGCATTTTCATTTTTGCTTCCACCTGTAACAACAAATTTTCTTCTGAAAAAGAATGTACTGCAACTGCACAAAATCATGTTAAACTATTTGGTTATTAAGTAGGCCATTAGAATATACTGGTTGAAAGCAGTGTACAATGAAGTGAGCAAGGCAATGTTGTGTAGTAAACATTAGCTTCATAAAGTCCCTAAAACACTTAATTAATGAAAACCAAACATGGATAAAACCAATTTACCCTGATTTACAGACTCTCTTCATCTGGAAACAGCTGCTTAATGTTCTTCTTAAAAACACAGCTTGCTTCTTTCAGTATTAACAAGCTATTATTGTGAGTTATGTCTTTCTTTCAGTATATAAATTAACTTAAAGCGAATGCAGAGAAGTTTATAAAATGCCAGCTCAATGTTGTTTTAACATATGCTGCAAGGAATTTTTGAACATTGACAGTTTTGATTAAAGGCATCTCTCTTTGGCTCTCATAAATTTAATTTTTGCTTTTGAGTTGCCTTGCTTTGTAATGTCAGAACAACGGCATTTGAAAAACTACGTGTGTTGGTACAAACACAAGCTGGTAGCATGGATGAGAATTCAAAGATCATGAGCTTTGTCATCAGAGCTGGGCGAACTTTCTCTTGACAGAACCTCATACAAGTGTAGCACTAATTCCAGGGAATCTTTGAGGGTAAGAATGCTGTCAGGTGGATGAAGGAATTCTTAGTTGTTAAGACTCATCTGCAAAGCTGGAATGAGCTATACATAGAAACACATATGCTCAGGCCCACCGGCTTCATGGACTCTCTAGCTTGGACATTCTAAATATAGAAAAATGTCCCTTTGTTCCACTGTCTTTTGATTGAGGCTCTGGGTTTTTTAAGTTTCCTGCTCCCACTCAAAAATAATTTTAAAATGCTGCAACTAAAGAGTAAATGTTAGAGGTTAATATGTGGGACTGGGGTGCCTGGGTGGCTCAGTCGGATGAGCGTCCGGCTCTTGATTTCAGCTCCGGTCTTGATCTCAGGGTCGTGGGATCAAGCCCCGAGTGGGGCTCCATGCTCACCGCAGAGTCTGCTTGGGGTTTCTTTCTTCTTCTTCCTCTGGCCCTGCCCCCACTCATGTATGCGTGCTCACTCTCTCTCTCTAAAATAAATAAATAAATCTTAAAAAAAGAAGTTAATATATGAGGTAATACCTTTTATTCATAGTGTATTAACAGTTGGATAAGGAATTTTTAAAAAGTTGAAATAACCATTTTCATCATCTCCTCTATTTCTTCTCTCCCCAACCTTCCTGAATTGAGGTTTTTCCATCTCTTCTCCATTAAATTTTACACTGTATTTGAAAGTGAAATTTGTCAAGTTAAAGGCTTCTTAGAATATGGCTACTAAGCTACAATATATGGAAAATTAATTGAAGTTTCTGTGATAGTTACTGTTTAAATCAAGCAATTCTAGAAAAAGGGCAAGACATTTAAAAATTTTTTAAAGTTAAAAATCCTTTTCTCCCTGAAAATAAAACAATGGTAAAAGCCAATAGAGACTGTTCAATAAATGTGTAAGGACATGTTTTATTTTTAGCTTGCATTTTTTATATATTCACTTTTCATGTAATTATTATGAATGAACAAACAGCATTTTCACATTTTTATCTGATATGAGTGTTCAGATTCAAAATCTGATTTTCATTAAAAGTAGCTGCTTATCTTCTGTACCTTTAAGTGAATGAAAGGATCAAGAAAGTTGTGAAATTGTGCCAGTAGTGGGACTCTGGAAGGAGCCAGAAACTGATAAATTAATAAGTCTTTTTTTTAATATTTGCTGGTGGGTATAAGCTTTTCAAATGCCTTTAAGATAGGTGCTCTAACCGAAATAAGTCAAACAGAGAAAGACATGTATCATATGACCTCACTGATATGAGGAATTCTTAATCGCAGGAAACAAACTGAGGGTTGCTGGAGTGGGGGGTGGGGTGGGAGGGATG
>NC_138369.1:165766055-165834650 GCF_054177405.1 Leptonychotes weddellii | reverse complement strand
TTAGTTAATAATTACAGTCAACATAAAATAATACACAGCATATACAATAAACATTAACCATATAGCCTGGAATACAGGTGTGTCAATAACATTGACACTTCTTAGATGTTTTTAGCTACAAAACTCATTGCCATTATCTGCAATCATTGATCTTTTATTTAGTTTTCTAAATAGGCCTACAGAGGCGGCTGGGTGGCTCAGTCGGTTAAGCGACTGCCTTCGGCTCAGGTCATGGTCCTGGAGTCCCAGGATCGAGTCCTGCATCGGGCTCCCTGCTCGGCAGGGGATCTGCTTCTCCCTCTGCCCCTCCCCCCTCTCATGTGCTCTCTCTCATTCTCTCTCTCTCAAATAAATAAATAAAATCTTAAAAAAAAAAAACAAACAGAAGGCCACTTGCACCTTTGCAATAGGATTCTTACTAGTGACATTTTCTCCCCCTCCCCCATTTGGAAACTTTCTTGCACACAGATACTTTAAAGTTAACTAGTGATGGACATGAAACTAATGTAGATTTGAACCAGTCCCTGTACTAGTGTCTCCTTCACTGAACTAGAGGCTTATAATAAATGGTATTATCAAAGTACAAAAAGTCAGATGCCAAATGTAATAAACCCCCACCCCCATTTTCTGCTTTTCGACTAATTTTATTTACACAGCTCCTGGCAAATAGCCATATTTCATGAATCAACATGAGAGCAATCTTAAGAAAATGTGTATAAGTTACCTGTGCTACCATAGATGTCTGTGTTTGACAAAAGAGCTTCTAAGTTGCACATATCTTATAATCAGCATCACAGTGAAAATGTTCTGTCCACACTGGTTTATGCAGTGATACACTGACATGCACAGAAGTACGTATCTTTAAAGACATTAATCAACTTTCAGGACATATAAAGAAAAAAATTACTAAAAATTAATAATAAGATCTTCATCCACCATTAAATTCTACATTATGTTGAAAATCTGTCATACTAATGAGTGGAGCGGGTGAATTTAATATAGAATGCTACATTTGAAGCACACTTCCAAAAATGAATTTCATTGCAGTTAAACTTTTTCTCTGGATTAGGCATCTCTCACCATTTGGTATGCATTCCTTTACAGTGTATGTGGCCTTCTGAAGGTAACAAATGGAGCTCAGCTGGGCTGTGTGTGGGAATGATGAGCAGTGGTTCGGGTTCCTTCACATTGGTAGAAGCTGAACGCTGGAATAATTGACCTGTCAGGAAGCAGGCATGGTATTCTCTCCAAGCCAGCAGCAAGGCAAATGGGAAACCTGATTTCAAATGTTATTTTTCAATGCAATCTACTTAATAACTACAAAACTGGTGAACAGGTGGTTAGATTTATGTCTTCGTGCCATATTTTGTAGCAATATTATCAGATAGAGGAATAATACAGAACAATATTGTGCTAACGTGTCTGTATATATCCTATATCTCAGTGCACGTGTGGGCATACCTCAGTGACAAATTTATGAAACATGCGAGACTTAATTGATAGGCTTTTAACATATCTTTAACCATTCAATTGTACATATGTTCCAAGGGCTAAACTCTATAGAGTTATGAAAGCATTGATCCTTTTACATAAAAATCCTTTAGTACCACAAAATTCTTTGAATTGTGTTTCAACTGTTATTTCATTTTGTTTTTCTTACTCAAAGATTTAAGGAGAATTGATAAATTTTCCTGTAAAATTAGTATTTTTCAGCTCTCAGAGAGACTGGAGAGCAGATGCTACAGTCTAAAATCAGAAGTTTTTTCTCACTCATCTTTTCTCAGTGTGATTATAATTAGTTATAGGAGAAACCATAAAGGATGGGAACTGTAGGAAATTAAAATCTATCCATTTCACACTCGACCCAACATGAACTATTTTCATTTATAACTTCAGAGTTTCTTCCCCATCAATATAAAATTAGTTTTAAATCTTAAATTATGAGTCAATGTATAAGTCAATTATTTTTCCCAATATGAAAGAAAAAGATTTTTTCCTTGTGTTGGTGAAATTTATTGCTGTGTTTCTGGTTTTATTTATTAAACACAAAACAAAACAAAAAGATAAGTAATGATACCACTCAGAGATAATGGTTGATGAAAATTTGGAATACATTCTCTCAGAATACTTTTGATAGGAGTGTTTTTTTTTTTTCAGAAAGAGAGCCTGCCTATTGGAGTCAAATGGATCAAAGTTCTAGAGCCAGACATACCTGGGTTCAAATTCTGCCTTGATATTTGACTTAGATAACTCTCTTACAGTTGTCTTCTGTTTCCTTTTCTGTAAAACTGAGATAAGAGTTGTTTTAACTTCTTGAGGTTAATGTCATCATTAAATATGACACTTAGCTCAGTGCTAGACATACAGAAAGCACTCATTAGAATGTTAGCTGTTAAATTTATTATCGAGCACATATTAGCACAGCTGTTGTGTTTTCTTTAAATCTATCCATTATATTTAAAGGACATTTAAAAAAAAAACTGTCACTGTTGAACAATACATGCAAATTCGGAACTACTGGAAACCAGACCTCTTGCCTCTTGTCTTTATATTCATATTCTATAAGCAGTATTAATGCACATCAAGACTTACAGTTCGTGTTTATCCTAATTGCTTCCTCTGTAGCCCCAAGTGCCCCTCCACAATCTGTCACTGTGTTAACAGTTGGAAGCCACAATAGCACAAGTATTAGTGTTTCCTGGGATCCTCCTCCTCCGGATCATCAGAATGGAATCATCCAAGAATACAAGGTAGGGCCTGGGTGAAGAAGCAAGGCTCACAGAAAAGCTTCCCAGAGAAGTCTCAGTGTCACATGCATGAAGCTCATCTCCAGAAGCCCTCTTCTTGAGTCTGAGTGTAGAGTAATTTTCCTATCTTTGTGTGACAAGTAAAGAAACAAATACATAGGGGATTGGAACCTAACTCCAAGACACAGATAACAAAAACTCACTTGGACAAGTAAACCCTAACAGTGGAGTGGTTTTGTTTTGTTTTGTTTTGTTTTGTTGGGGTTTTTGTAGAGTGTGATTCCAGAATCTCAGAGATTTAGAGAGATTGGGTACAGAGTAGGTAGTGAAGCCTTCATTCCAGAAACATCCTGTATCATTGTTATGAAATTTCTCTGTAATGGGCCTTAGCAGGGATGTTTTTAAACTGTGGTCTCATAAAAAGATGCTTCCAAGGTTTAGAGAGTAGGGGTGGGGATAGGAGGGTGGGCAGCACTAACTCTCACTCTTAAGTCCTGCTTTGGTCAACTTATTGAGGTTTTGTAAAATATTTCACTTGAAAAAGGGGAGCCATTATAAAACCAAATTATGAAAAAACATAAAAAATAGTTTATTATCTCATTTTTCAAATGATAATTTTGTTGTTGTTTAGAAACTATAGATCCATTCTTTTCCTGCCATCGTTTGATGTTTAAGAGACAGAAGATGTCTAACTTTGGGAAATAAGATTCTGATTAGCTGTGATGTGATTAGACCACATATGATAGTAAAACGCCTCATTAAACCTTATAAAAATTCAAAACCATGATTTTGCTATTAATAAATGTATATGGAATCCTAACAATTAACATGCTAGATAGATCTATTAGAAGAGAAGCTAAATGCCCCATCTCATCCTGAAAGTTTAGAGTTGGTATGCAAAATGAAGCTGAATATTACACTGAAAACATTGCAGATTGAATTATGTTATTTATAAGAAAAAACAAAATTCAAAATAGAATTTTCTTAAACTAATGAATGATTAACTTACTGAAACCATGTGTACAAGCACTTACTCTAAAATTATTCCTATCACTTTATAAAGAAACATTTGTAAGAAATATAAGAATAAGTGTTTTACAGTATCATAATTACACATAAATATTATATATGTATATGTATAAATTTTACAAGGATTAGGGCACGTTGTTTTAATAGCAAAGAATGATCTATTCTGGTGTGTGTGTGTTTTAATGAGGTTAGGATTTTACTTTTGTATCATTTGGAACTAAATTTCCTAAACTTCCATATACTGAAATACCGATTTTGATTATAACATGGTAATTTTTGTCATAAGTTGTAAGCTTTCTCACTCATATGAGAGTGCCTTATTTTGCTAACAAAGTGTATATTTTGGTTAGGCCTAAATATTCCTACATTAGTAACATAAATATCATTGTGTAAATAAAAGAAATATACAATTCACAGGAATTACTTTAAATAAAATGTTTCAGGAATTTACCTGTTTCAGAAATAAACCATGTGTGTTCCCACTTACGTATCTCCATGTAGATTATAAAATACTGTAGACTATGAATACAAATATGTGTACACAGTAGGATTCTTTTTATAATGCATTTGACAGTAACAAATCTCCATATCTCAGGACAAAGTATGCCTTATAATGTGATTCTTACTTGCAGTAAAAGCCTGGGTTCTTTCACATCAGTCTTTAAAGACTTTCCACCAGTTTGTTCTCATGCATGTGTCTGTGTATATGTACATATGTTTTGATCAATATTGAGATTTATTACTGTCAGTGTAAATATTGGCTTTAATTTCATCTCAGTCAATACTTATAACTTAGGTCAATTAATCTTGTTAACTACTTCTGGGTAAGTTAATATTTTCTTAAATAAAATATAAATTACTTAGATGTGCACCAATATCACTTGGATATTACAACTAGTAATCACCATATTTTAATAGATTATATGCTTGATAAACCTTGATAAATAAATTAAGCAGAGAAGTTTATGTGTTTTAATCCATACCCAAATACTGTTTGCAACCAAGGACCACTTTCCAGAAGTGTTAAGGGAATCACTGCGTTGTAAGCATTCAGTGTTGATTGTAAAATATAAAGGAACATGGCATAGTTTTAGCTTCCCTTAATAGTCTTCCTTTAATATGTATACATACACACACACATACACATAGATAAATAAACTGCAAAAATTAGGCTTTAGAAAATGTCATTTACAAATACTTCTATAAGCCGAGAGAATAGATTTGTCACTACTGAAAAAATATGTCATCAATTTAACAGAAAGGATAATTTTGTATTCTTTTGTTATTCATTTACATTTCTATAGATCTGGTGCCTGGGGAATGAAACACGATTCCATATCAACAAAACTGTGGATGCAGCCATTCGATCTGTGATAATTGGTGGATTGTTCCCAGGTATTCAATACCGGGTGGAGGTTGCAGCTAGCACGAGTGCAGGGGTTGGAGTAAAAAGTGAGCCGCAACCAATAATCATTGGTGAGTATAATCGTTGGTGGGTACGTCTCTGTGGCCTGGGCTTCAGAGTTAGCCAACTGGTAACAAGGTAGATGATATTTTTAATCTGTATCCTAACAGTGGATATGCAGCAATGAGTGATAGGGTGCACTCATCATATAGGCAAATCGGTTGACTGACTCGGGTTTCTTATAAAAATAATTAGCAATTTCTTGTGCTTTTAAGTTCCCCAGAAAATTCTTTAAATTATAATCACTAAGTGTTTAAATGCTGAAAGTTGGTTTGAAAATGATTTTTAATCAATAATTTCATTAGCAATTTTGATGTCATTGAAATATAATAGGAAATGAGGCACTTACTGAAGAAAGTGCTTTATGTTTCAAATCCTCTAAGCAAGGAAAAAATGTCAAAATTTAATCAGAAACAGGCCAAAAGAAACTTTGTAATCCAAATATATTATCCTGAAGAAGAAATCCCTATTAAATCTACTATCATCATTACAGAAAATTGTTCTCTATTAGCATTGATTTTGTTTGCCTGTTCTTGAAATATATGTAAATGGAATTACACAGAATATAATATTTTGTGTCTGGCTTCTTTCACTAAACAGTGTTTTTGAGATTTACCCATGTATGTATCATGCAATTCTTATGTTTTGTTTCTGAGCAGTAGTCAATTGGGTGAATATATCTTATTTTGTTTCTCTGCTTTTCTCTTGAGGGAATTTGAACATTCCTGTGTAAGTCTTTTTGAGGACATATGTTTTTATTTCCTTTGGAGAAATACCTAGATGTGGAATTTTGGAGTATAGGATTGATATAGTTTATAAGAAACTGTAAACACTGTTTTATATGCTTGTATAATTTTATACTTTCACTAGCAAAGAATATGACTTGCAGTTTTTCTACCCCATTGTCAACATTTGATGTTGCCAGTCCATAATTTTAGTCATTCCAATAAGTATGAAAGAGTACCTCACTATTGTTTTTACTTCAGTTTTCTTTGATGACTAATGATGTTGAACAACATTACATGTGTTTTATTGGCCATTCACATATTTTCTTTCTTACAATTTCCAAGTCTTTGCCTTTTTAAAACTGTGTTGTTTGTCTCTTGTTACTGGATAGGAGAACCGATACATTCTGGATACAAAATCTTTGTCATATATTATTTATTGCAAATATTTTCTCCTGGTCTATGGATTCCCTATTTCTTTTATTAACAATGTCTTTTGATTAGCAAATTTTTAAATTTTTTAAATTCTTCATGTTTAGTGCTTTCTAAGAAATTGTGTCCTATCTGTAGATAGTGAAGATATTTTCTTAGATTTTCTTCTAGCAGCTTTATAATTTTAGCTCTTATGCTTATGGCTATAATTTATCTTAAAGTAATTGCATGTGTTTTGAGAGTTGAGGCTTATTTATTTTCCTAAGTGTATCAGTGCATGTTTTATTAAACTTTTCCCTATTTGATTTTTATAACTGTAAAATTTCCTTTTCGGGGCACCTGGGTGGCTCAGTCGTTAAGCGTCTGCCTTTGGCTCGGGTCATGATCCCAGGATCCTGGGATTGAGCCCCGCATCGGGCTCCCTGCTCCGTGGGAAGCCTGCTTCTCCCTCTCCCACTCCCCCTGCTTGTGTTCCCTCTCTCGCTGTGTCTTTAAGATTTAAATAAAATCTTAAAAAAAAAAAATTCCTTTTCTACTTTTCTATATTATATATAAACTTACTTTTATATATTACCTTTTCATCTTATGACCTTACTCCCCTCATTTATTTATTTTAATACTTGTGACGTATTTTTTCAGGGTGTATTTGAACAATATTCTGTCTCCTTTCTTCTTATTTGTGTTACTATGTTAAAATCTACTGAATCATATCAAAGGTGAATAAACCTTACATTCCTGGGATAAATCACACTTGATCAAAATGTACTATGTTTTCTACAGATATTACTGGATCTAACTTACTAACATCTGGTAAAGAATTTTGCATCAATTTTCATGTGGGATATTGATCAATAGTTTTCTTCTAATGTCATTGTCAGGTTTTAGAATCAAGATGGCTAACCTTGTAAAAGGGGTTGGGAAATATCCCATTCTCTGCTATAGTCTAAGAGTTTTTGTGAGCCTTTTATTATTTCTTACTTAAATTCTTTCTAGAATCAGTTATAATATCTGTGCTTATAGTGTTCTTTGTGGATTCTATTTATATTTATGAATTTGCATTTATTTAGAATTGTTATTATTCCTGTGTTGGTTGTGTTAAATGGATTTTTGGTTTTGCCATCAATGAATTGTTCTGATCTACAAGTTGTTGAATTTATTGTTATATGCTTATTTGCATATTTGCATTATCTCCTTATTTATAATCCCCTTTAATTGTAATGTTTCAGGATGTGTAGTAATGTCATCTCTTTTATTCTTTTTTTAAGATTTTATTTATTTATTTATTTATTTATTTGAGAGCAAGAACAGAAGCAGGGAGGAGGGGCAGAGTGAGAGGGAGAAACAGACCCCTGCTGAACAGGGAGCCTGATGCAGGGCTTGATCCTAGGACCCTGAGATCATGACCTGAGCCGAAGGCAGACACTTAACCAACAGAACCACCCAGGCGCCCCTCATCTCTTTTATTCTTATGATGAGAATTTGTGTTCCCTCTCTCCTTCTCTTTCTTCTCCCCCTTTTTTTGCCCCTCCACCCCTTCAATTTCAAGCAATCTTGATAAGGATTTGTCAATGTTTTTAATCTTTTCAATTATAAACTTTTGCCTTTGCTAGTTTTGTTTATTTGTTTTCTAATTAATTAATTTCTGCTATTTTTTCTTTTTTTTTGTTGCTTCTTAAGATAGAAATTTATATCAATGATTTGGACCTTTCTAATACAGAAATGTAAAGTTATACATTTCTTACTAAACACATCTTCAGCTGAATCTTACACATTTTGAGGTGTTATGTTTCCATTTATCACAATGTTAAAAATACTTTTCACTTCACCTAAGGATTTCTTTTTCTTTGTAGAGGTTGTTTGGCCATGTATTATTACATTTCCAAATATTTTGGGATTTCACAATAGCTTTTTCTTTCTGATTTATAATTTAATTCCACTATGGTTAGAAAATGTACATTGTATGAATTTAGTCTTTCAAATATGGAGAATTATTTTATGGCTCGACATTTGGTCTTAGGAAATGTTCCTTGTGCATTCGAAAAGTATGTACATTTTTCTGTTCTAGAGAATCGTTCAGGTCTTTACTGATTATCTGCCTGTTTATTCAGTCAATTAGTAAGAAAGGAGTCTGGAAATTTATTATAATTAAAGATTTTGGTATTCTTTCCATCTATAAGTTTTTGTTTCATATATTTTGCTACTTATTTTAAGAATACATCTTAGGATTATTATATCTTATTAAGGAACTTACCTTTATCATTATGGAATCCCCACTTTATTACCTAGTAAGATTCTTTGTCCTGAAATGTACTTTGTCTAATATTAGTATAGCTACATTATATTATAAGTGTTTTCATGGTTTGTGTTGTTTCCATCCTTTTACAGAGAAATTGTACATTTCTATTATTTATATTGCATGTTAAGTCTGTTTTAAATTCAATATGACGATCTTTGCCTTTTAACTGGAATGTTTAGACCAATAACTTCAATGTAATTAGTGATGCATTTGGACTTAGAATTACCATCTTGCTATTTATTTTCTATCTGAATTTGTTCCTATTTTCCTAATTTCTTTTGGATGAATTAAGTAGTGTTCTGTATTCTATTTTATATCCACTATTGGATTCTTAGGTATAACTTTTTTTTTTAATAATGATTAGTCTAGGATTTGCCTATCAAGACCTTAAAAAATATAATTCCATTTTCATTCCTCTCAATATTTTTGCTATTGTTATAGTTTTACTCTTATACATGTAGTAAACACCAATATACAAACTAAAGTATTATTATTATTTGCTTTGTTTAAACCATTAGTTATCTTTATCTTTTAAGTAAATTAAAAACTAAGAAAAAAATTTTATGTTACTCAAAATGTTACTCATTTTTTGTCAGATATTCTGTTCTATAAATTCAATCTCCTCAGTCTCCCTGAGTTCCTCTATCTCTTTAGCTCAGGAATTTTGTTTAGCCACGTTTGGGTTCCCCTTCACTGCATCACATTTTAGTATTGTCTTCAGATCGAAAGCTATGAAAATAGTAAGATCTCCCTTGTTTATTTTCCCTTTCCCACAATCCTGCCCTTTTGTTTTACATATTTTGCCTACTTTTCTACTTATTTATGGTAGGATTACATGTCCCATACCTGTTATTTCTTTATGGGCAGAAATGGAAGTATCCAGTGAATTATTAATTCTATATAATACTTTTCTGTTCTAGAATTTCCATGTGTTTTCTTTTACATGTTTCATTTATTGTAATAGCTACTTTAAAGTCCTTTTCTCCTAATTTCAACATCTGTGTCATCTCATGGTCTATTTCTATTGATTACTTTTTCTCTTGACCTTTGGTTGTCTCTTCCTTTTTTTTTTTCTTCTTTCTTTTTTTGCTGTTGTTATTTTGCTTGTTTTTGCTTGCTGAGTAGTTTTTTACTGTATACTATACATTGCAGATGCATACCATAAAATTTTGTGATCTTCTAAAGAACGTTGGGTTTTATTCTAAAGGGAGTTGATCATCTTGATTTTGTGGGGACTTGGATTTTACCTTTGTTAATATGGGACTGTTTATGTTTTGACCTTTTTCTCAGAGCAAAATCTCAGTTTGACCTTTACTTCTAAGTCATGGCCCTTAAGAGGCTTCAGTGAAAAGCCTACTATGTTGATCAAGTTAAAAACCCAACTTGATGAAATTCAAGGTTTAAACACAATTTTCTCTACAGTGAACATCAGCTGAAAAGTCTGTTGAGCATTTTCAGCCTTCTGGCTTTTGATATTCACCAGATTCTTGGAATCTTCATTCTGCATGCACAGTTAAGAGTTCATCTTATGATTGAGGGGGAATTCATACAAAGAGTTGGAAACATCGCTTTCGCATGGCTCTTTCACATGGCTTCCAAGTGAAAATTTTCAGTCACTCTGTCATTTCAGAACTGTATCCTCTGACACCTCATAGCAATACAATTGAGGTTTTCAGTTTGGGTTCTAGCTGCCTAGCACTGTATGGTTTGAAATCTTTAAGGGGAAAAGAAAGCCTCATAAGTGCAGATTTCCCCTAGTGCATTTCCCTTCTTTCAAGGGACAAATACCTTCAGTTCTTCCTGCTCTTATTTGCTTATTAGTATCTTTAATATATTTTTAAATATTCTTCCTAGAGTTTGCATATTTTAAGAATACTTAGCCAGACTTTGATACAATAGAATGTGCCAGTCCCATTAATTTCTGTTTGTTTTTGGAAATGATGTGCACAGAGCACACTGCCAATTTCTGGGAAATTGTTTCTTATTACAAAATATTTATTGTATATGAAGAGATTTAACATTCAGTCATACTGTTGATTTTTTTATATTCTCCAAGTTTTTGTTCTTTTATATGTTAAAAGCATTAAAAAGAAAAAGTTATAGTATTAACTTTTCGTTAAATTGCCTTCCCTTTCTTAATTAGTCATACAGACGGAATTAATTTTTTAACCTGAGGGGAACCTACAATCTTGCCCTTCTGAGATTTTCTAAAATAAATTGTAATAAGAGAGAAATACAGGTACACCCAAAAGGATTTAACTGATACACACACACACACACACACACACACACATTATGCTATTTAGAAGTAAACCATTAATTTTTCCCTTAAAAATGTTTATGAAACATATTTAAAGGGCATTGTTTTCTGTGAGAACTCCTAGATAAGTAAACAAAGCTTTGTGGGTTTTTATAATTTTCTTTTACTGTCTATAACATATATGAAATGAAATATTTCTAACCCAGATTATCAAGTATCTATATTTTTCTTTTCTGTATTTTCTATTATTTTTATTAAGAAGTATAATTCTCAAGTAAGGAAAAGTTTTTTTTTTCTTTTTTTGTAGTGACTATGTGTATTGTTCACAATATTTGGGGGATTTATTGTACTTGGAGGCAAGTAAAACATTACAAGAATACCATTTAACCAAGCTCATGTCATGTCAATTAAGAACTTAACAACTGTATAGTAATTTTAGAAAAGGAAAACTAACTTAGAGTATTTTAAATCAAATAGAAAGTTTTGCTTAAGTTTCTATTATTTTAAAAAGACTAAGTGTCTTCAACTGTATAATTACTACCTTTTATTTTTTTAGTATATCATACAACTGTTTCCAAATTTTCTATGAAATAAAAAAATAATCTAATAAATGATATTTCTATCTCTGATTTGTGTAGTTAGAATGTGCAATATTCAAGATGTGATCAAATAGAATTGTACCACTTGGAATAAATGCATGCTCACACACGTGCACGCACACACACACACACACAAGCACAATTCAACACAGAAAAGGCTATTTATACTCAAGAGATTTATTTCTTTTTAATATCTACTGTTGTACTAAAGAAGCCTTTAATTGTTTCTTTAATTACTCCTGCACATCTACCTTAACATCTTGTCTGATAACCTTATCCACACAGCTGTTATTCCTTAGTTGAAAAGTGATTTAGTGATGGCTAATCTCCTTTTTCTGTTTCAATTTGTGCTTTCTCTATTGTCTGCTCAGTACTAGAAACCGCACTTGAACTGACTCAAGCTCTACCTCATTTCCCCTTTGCTTTAATTAAATCATGTATTGGCATTTGATGTAATTCATGGCTGATAATTTTAGATTTGTCTTATGCCAGACTATGTACTGTTTCATCTATTCCTTTTCAGTTTCATTTTCATTCCAGAAAGTTCCAATAAGGGAATATTAATTAAAATATTATATAAATAAAATAAATAGCCATACACAGGTTTACAAGCATTATTGTTCTTTGTATTTTCCACTGGTAAGATGACTTTACATCAAAGTGTCCATAGTTCTTCTATATTGTTGCACTTACACACAGAGAAATGCAACCACATACATTTACATAAATAAGCATCAAAGAGTATGCCATATAATAAATTTACTTTGATTTATAATTTTCAGTAATCTTGCTTAATAATATAGCTATTGTTTCTTTAATCATTTGGCCATTTAGTGCTTACCTTATATAGTTGGTAATAATATGTGGAACAGCTGCAAACTTTCACAGTCATAGGTACAATTGAATCTGATGTGTCTAATTAATTTTTAGTCCAACAAATTAGTTTTGTTCTTCATTACTCTCCAATGGGAGGAAGACATTACATTTCATTATATTTTTTGTCTGCAAGAACAATGGAGCATTACAGGTCACACACATCCCTTGTCTATGCTCTAATTAGCCCAACTGACAACATTGTTTCAAATATACCAGCAGCATAAGAAACAGTAATACACCCTTGGTAACATAAATATTAAACTATATAAAATATCATATTTTATGAACCTTTTACACAAATGAAGGACAAATTTTCTTTTCTCCTTGTTCTATAATGTGTTTGTTTTCTTTTTAGTAATTCTTAATAGCTATAAAAATCAGCAGCTATGTGTATGTCTCATATTGAAAATATGAGTTCATTTTAAAAATATTTTTTATTTATGTTTATATATATAATAACTAAGGACAGATAGATTGGGAAAATTAAGCAGGTTTATTACATAAGTGAATCTGGGTTTTACATCTGGGATTTAACACAACAGGCATTTCAGAAATGGAATATAAGTACGTATAAGAAAAATGCTAACAGCTATAACAAACAAGCCTATATACTGATTGGCTAGACAAAATAAAAGTGCTTTTTTTTTTTTTCTTATTCATAGCCCAGTCTATTATGGATTAGCAGAATGGAACTTGGGGTTTCTACTCCACAGAGTTATGTAGGGAACTTCAATCCTTCCAATCAATAGCTCTGCCATCTCTTACAGGGATCAGAATCCTCCAAAGATCCCTTCTTTCTATTTAACATTAGGAAAGAGAGAAGAATGTCAAGTATTGTCCCGGTAGTATATGGGCCAGGTCTAGAGGTAGTATGCATAACATGCCTATGCAGTATTATCCAATAACTCAGTCACTTTGCTACACTTCAACTACAAGTGAGTCTGGGATATGTTGGCTAATTTTTTGACCTGGAAGAAAGGAGAAACTGGCAAACAAGTCATCTGTGGTTCTTGAGACTCTCACATCTAGACAGTGTACAACTTACATCCCTGAAGTTCCCTGAGTGGCTCTTAAAGTAACCCTTACCCATACCTGGGTCATAATTTTGTGTCATAAACTACTGTGTTCTTATCAGCCTCTTTACATACATCATCTTAAATAATACTCCCAACTATTTGAAATAGTACTGTTGCCAACTAACAGAAACAGGTACTTGAAAAGATTAAGTGCCCTACATAAGGTTATTGCTTATTTAAGTTGGTAAGTGGCAGAGATGATAACCAAACAGAAAACTTCAAAGACCATGTTCTTTCTAATATATTGTAATGCCATGATAACTAAAACAATGAACATCATACATGTGATGTGATATGCTGAAATTTGCCACTTATATTTTGATTTCAATTTATTTTTAAAGTCTTTGATTAGGAATTAGTAGGATATGTTATTGACATTACAAATCACTTAATTCCCAGTGTGTAAATATCTTAATCTTTTAAATAGACACCTAAATCTTTGCTTTTCAGTGATACTATGATTCTATAAGTTTTAACCTATTTTAAAATGTGGATTAAGATTTTCTTAATTATCTCTGAAAGGTCTAACCTACCAAAACCATGACTATTTCTAGAGTAATATTAGTCCAGATTTAAATGTGTATTTTAGTAACATAAACCTTAGACTTAGTATTAAAGTTGTCTTTTTAATTCAACTTTCAAGCAGATTTTCAAATTAGTTCAGTTTTAAGGGAATATATGAGTTTTACCTTTTTGTGACATATACATATTTTAATTATAGATACTAATCTCTATGAAGTACATAATTGTCATTGTTTTATACAGTAGTTTTAATACATTCCAAAAAATTAAAGGGTGTTTGATCAAAATAAGCTCCTTGTTAGTCTATTAAGGACAATATTAAATTACATATTTTTAAACCATGAACATTTGAATTTAGTCAGTGCTACAGAGGAAATACAATTTGCAAATTTTGCGAATGTTGTAGTTGTTCTTTTTATTTTAACAAGACTATATTAAAGCATAATTTACCTAACTAAAGAGAAGTTGCTGCTATTTTGCGCCCTAGCACTTATTTTAGTACTTATTTATAAGGCAGTAAATCAAGGAGCAGTTCTGAATCTATTCATAGTAAACCAAAACATAAGGAAGCCATGTTCTTAATCACAGTTTAGACTCATAAAATATGAGAACTTATAAAATATGCTTCTTCTGAAACTTATAAAATATGCTTATCAATAATTGTGATGGGATCAGAGCACAAATATTACCTGCCTTCATAAGAATTTTCTAATTTGGTACACTATGTATGAATTCCTGTGTTTACTTTCATAATAATGTTGACTAAAACTATTATTTCTTCCACAGGGGGACGTAATGAAGTTGTCATTACTGAAAACAATAACAGTATAACTGAGCAAATCACTGATGTTGTGAAGCAACCAGCCTTTATAGCTGGTATTGGTGGTGCCTGCTGGGTAATTTTGATGGGTTTTAGCATCTGGTTGTATTGGCGAAGAAAGAAGAGAAAGGGACTCAGTAACTATGCTGGTAAGAGACTATTTCTAGCTAAGAAAATCTCCTGTCTTTAGGAACATGATGAGATGAAAGAGAGGGAATGGGACTGAATAATTAGTGAGTGAATGAACGAACGAATGAATGGATGTTTTGGCTTGTTGTAAACACCTGCTCTGTAAAATGCAATTATAAATATGCTTTAATGCATTTCTTCTCACCGTATCACATATGACCATAAGGCAAGTTTTTGCTTGTACCTTCAGTGAAGCCTAACAAGAGTGCACACGGATAAATGTGTAACCATTTTTTCTCAATTAGTTCTTCAAAACGCACACACACACAGACACACACAGACTGTATGCCATGAAGCCATTATCTGAGAAGTGAATTTAGGCAAGATCATTACTAACATGCTCAGGAAGAAAATATTTGAAATATAGCTTCTAGTATTTCAAGATGCAGATTACAATAGGAAATGTCCCAGATGGCAAATAAAAACAAGGAAAAAAATCTCATCAGAATTAATAAGACTGATGAAGCATGAATTGATTTACTAGTCTAGTCTATCTATTTCAAGGTGACCAATCAGCATTTTAGAAAGGAGAAAAAGGAAAAGAAAAAGAAGCAGAAGAAGAAAAAAGGAGATCCTAGATGTTCTAGCTATTTGCAAAAATGTTTTCTTCTTAGAATCTGAAAAGGAATTTCAAGGATGTCAAAAATTGTGGCCTTCAAAACATTTCCAAGGCAGAGAGGGAGTGGAATTATCAAGTCAGTGATTTAAAGAATGAACTCAGTATTGAAGCTATGTTCAATACCAATTTTAATTGCAATTCATTTTAAGTGTTTCCTCTAACAACAACAATCATAAAAATATGTTGTCTCGCAATATTTCACACTTTCTAAAATGTACAAGGGAACAATTTTAATTTAACATCATCCTACAAACACTTCAGAATTTTTTGACGCATTTTATTCAATCTTGTATTTCTAGTTTTAACTTTAAGTTTAAATGTTTATAAATGTCTTAATAACTGATTTTGACAGAAGCTTCATAGTTTATTAAGCTTATAAGCTGCTCTGGCTTGCAGGCTTCTTAGTCGCTGATGATGTCTAAATAGTGTAAAATAAAAGGGAAAGCACCCATTTGGTTGTCTTGCTTGTTATCTGACAGCATTCAAATGTGATCTTTCTATTATAGCATTGTGGCTCATGTCCATATCTTATGAAAATGAAGGTTATTATTTACTATTAGAGGAAATTTCCATGACTGGAGAAAGCAGGACAGTGTATCCATTGAAAAGGGGATTCCATGCTTTGTGACTTGCAATCATTCTGCCTTTCTCATGTCTCATTGGTTGCTGATTGCTTCTTCCTTGTGCTTTGTCATCTGACTACTGTATCACTACATCACTGAGGGATTCTTTCCAGTAAGGGATGCTAGGCAATAACTAGTGTCAATGTCTTGAACATTCATACTTTAATGTACCTTCTTGTTCTGCAGTCCAGTCCTCTACCTTCATTCCTTGTAGACATTGTCATCAACCCATCCGTTTAATCAGTCGCCATGTTACAGTTCATCTCTATGACATATATATGAATCATGTAAATCATAGGGAAGAGCTGATTTAATTCATGGGCTAGTTTGTGTTCATCCCTTCACTTGATTGTAGTGAAAATAATATAAGATTGACTGCTCTAGTTTCGATGCAAAACTCTAAGATATCCATATTTGAGGTGTTGCATTTTTATCCTCCACATTCATTCTCTCACTCCTATAAATAACATAGTTCTCATAACTAGTAGGTTTATGCTTTTTGTAAAATTATGTCAGACAGACTTCTTTTTTCTTTTTCTTTTCCTTTTTTTTAAATGGCAGTTCTTTGCAAAGCCTATGCATTAAATTTGAAAATATCTGTTGGTCTTTGAGCTTAACAAGAATAGTACATTTCCTATTATCATTTCTCATTGTGATTGATATCCATCTGCTTGTAGAGGAACTGCTAACTCAGAAGGTGCTATGCCCTTCAAATATTTTGGAATAAGGCCAAGCCAGAGAGCAGCCTTTCAAAACCTTTATACTTAACTGATAGATGGCTGACTCTCAGAATGGATTCACCTTCGACTAATAATTTGCCTTCTAACAGCTGCTGTTGTCTTCTAGGTGAGAAGCAAATGAAAATCCAAACCATAGGTACCTAGCATTGCATATCTGCCTTGGTGAAATTTTTTACACATTTCCCTACATATCTATCCTGTCCTCCACCTGTTAAAATTTTCATGTTCTTGTGCTTATACAACTTTAAAAGGGGGGGATTTTTAAATAGGTATGATTAGTGGAGTATACATCATAGGTTTAAATTTCTGATATTTCATGCATGAGCTAATGATCCATTTAAGAGCACAAAAATTTCATACAGGGCTATTTTTTTCTTTCTTTGAACTGTGTTATAAAAATTATAGAGAATATACTCTATTTGTATATATTTTGGTTTTCATAAAAAATTCTGTGGGAATTTTATAAATTTTACAAGCATGGAGAAGTGATTTTACTCACAAAGTGAAAAGACTAATATTTTCACTTTTTCACTGCATGATAATGTCTATGTGGTGTCCAAACTATTAATTCATGAGAGCATTGGTACTTTTTTTTCCTAAATAAACAAAAAAATGAACTTTGAGGTTAAGTATTTAGATTAATTTTATAACATAAGACACTTCATTTATTTCAGACTCCAATTCTGATCTTAGATTATACTTAAACAGCTGATGCAATTTACATATATTAAGATATACATATATATCTGATGCAATTTACATATATACATGCATTTCAATAAAGCTTGACTGACTCTAAGTAGAATTGTAATGCAGGTAAAATTTGATTTCAGCTCTCCCTTTTTCCTACTTCATTCCAAGTCTCTTCTTAACCAATAGAGGTAGAATAGGGAAGATTTTAACTAGTGGGAAGATATGTAAATATCTTTCAGGTTAGAGATTCTAACTCTCTGCAAGATGCCTTCCACTCACCCTGTGCAGGCAAAAACTTACTGATTTTTATTATAGCTAGTCTTTGGTTCTCTGTCATGTGGAAAATTATATTTGAAATGTCTAGAAGGAGGAAAAAAAATGTGTGCTACTCAGTATTGATATTTTTCTTATATATCAGAGGATTTAACATATTTATCATAAGACACTAGTGGAATGACACCTTACATTATAAAAACAACTATCAAGAATCAAATGCAAACGTATATTTAAATGATCTGGGGGGCGCCTGGGTGGCTCAGTCGGTTAAGCGCCTGCCTTTGGCTCAGGTCATGATCCCAGGATCCTGAGACAGAACCCCACATTGCGCTTCCTTCTCAGTGGGGAGTCTCCTTCTCTCTCTCCCTCTGCCCCTCTCCCCTGCTCGTGCTCTCTCTCTGGCTTGCTCTCTCTCAATTAAATAAATAAAATCTTTTAAAAAAGATTTGAGAGGAGAATTTGGCTTGAACCTATTTTGCTTCTTTACACAGCAGATAGTGGAGATTTCCCCATGGCAATGTTTACACACTAACTTCTTATTCAATTTTTTTTTCCTATTTATCCTTTATTTAAATTCTTCACACACAATCCCATACCACATCTTTGCACATGGTGCAAAGAAGGGCAGCTGTGACAAAGTCCTTATATCTCATATTCTGTGTGAAATCATTTTATACTTTCATTGAGCATCAAACGTTATTTACCTTATTCTCCATTGAGCACTAACAGTCTACTTGTCACCACATGTGAGGTTCCTGGCTGCTAGAATAATTCACCACCTGAGTTGTAACATCAAATGAATTATAAAAAGGCTTGGGCAGAAAATACAGAGAATATTAGGTAATTTTTGAATCTATAGTAACTGTTTGATCATATGTATAACAGTGTTTGTGAATAAATAAATGAACAACCTAAGTTTGGGTAAAAATTATGGAGCTCTCATGAGGATACTATGTAGCTATATTATATATATAATATACATGTTCATGATATCCATTTTCTAATCCTCACAGAGGTTACATAACTCTTTTCAAACTTACGTTGTTCACTTTTCTATTCCCAATTTCATTTGTCAACTTTGTAATGACAGTATATATATTTTCACTTGTAAAGGGGTGAGTGATAATATATGAGTATTACCTCTGAGAATAACAGATTCTATGAAACTCGGTAAATATAAACAATTTAATGAGTGAGCAAATTATGAAGTACTAACCACTTCTTCCATAGGCTTTAAAAACCATTGGTGAAATATAAATTATTTGACAAAACTATCCAAAGACAGCTAAAAGATTTGATGGAATTTTTATACTCTGATTATCTGGGCTGACTTAATGCTTATTAAAAGAGGATTAATCTACATTCATATTTGAGAAATAGTTTTTCAGGAAAGGGAATGAGGCTTGGCTGGCAACATTAAAGTTTCCATTTGGAGTAGGAAAATGTGGCCTACTAGAGATAGGCACTCTGAAAGCTTCCTTACCTCAAAATGTCAGTTTACCACATTGCTCTGTTTCCTTTCCACTTCAGTTCTAACAGGCATGAGATTAGGATTAATCCTGTCAGATAATAGTAGAGGTACTTCCTGTATGATAGAAACTTGCAAAACCTCTTTACCTCATATCCTTTATAAATATTGCAAGAAATTCAAAATATTTAATGCAATTCTAAAACACTTAAGGCTATGGTATCTGTAGAACTTTTTAGATACCTTAGCACTATCCAGTTAGTTTTAGGTAAAAACTTCTATATGTTGTTCCCTGAAAGTTCTTAACTTTAGATACTAGCAGGGACTCCTTCCTGGTAAAGATTCACACTTCTTTCAAATTTATCTCTGGTAAGCACAAAGTTATTACACTGTGATCATAAAAATCATGACTTGGGCAAAATTGTCCAATGACTTCTCCTTCCATCCCTCTTGCTCTTAAATTCAAGAAAATTCAACATTTCTTTGAAATGAAATCTACCTCAAACAGCTTTCAATTTGCCATGGAATTTTTTTTTTCACTGCCCAAAAAGAAAGACTGAAAGAAAGAGGAAGGAAGAAAGAAAGGAAGGAAAGAAGGAAGGAAGGAAGGAAGGAAGGAAGGAAAGAAGGAAGGGTGGGAGGGAGGGAAAATGCTAATCAAAACACCATGTATGACTTCTATTTTACTCATTCTAATTGCTTGTCCTTATCCCTAGTCTACTTTTCATTTCATGGTCTAATACGACCCAGTTACTTTTGGTCTGCTTTTCAAAATGGAACAGATCTAAAAGTTTGGAGTGTGGGGTAAAAGGGAAACTTGAATATTCATCTTTTTTTCCCCTTGTTTTACAAAGACAACAAATCAATCTTATTATGATAAGAGTTGTTTTTTGTTTGATTAGTTTGGTTTTTGGTTTTCTTTTGTCATGGAAGCATACAAAATGGAGAATTTTCATGTATACCAAATTCCGTCTATGGACCATTTTATGTTGGTCATGTATTTACATAATGTACTATTCATTTTTGCCTTTGTATAGTTGGTGCAAAGATAAGTGTCTTTATGGAATATTTTGTCAAAAGCAGTCTAGAAAGATTTGAAAACATTTTAATGATGATTGGAACACAAATAGAACTGGGTATGTCCTATTTTACTCACAACATTTAATTCTTAATTGGTAAATATGAACCTTAGCATAGTGTCCATACTCTGACACATCTGAAAATTAATCCTGATGATATTTTTTCCCAGTTTTCTATTGTGTTAAAATACACATAACATAATATGTACTATCTTGACTATTTCTAAGTGTACAGATTGGTGTCATTAAATACATTCATAATGTTGTGCTATCATCACCACCATCCATCTCCAGGACTCTTTTCATCTTCTAAATTGAAATTTTATACCCTGTAAACAATAGCGCCCATCTCCCCCCTTCTCCAGCCCCTGGAAACCACCATTCTACTTTCTGTCTCTATGATTTTGACTGCTCCATCTACCTCGTATTAGTGGAATCACACAGTACTGGCCTTTTGTGACTGACATATCACTTAGCATGATGTCCTCAAGTTTAGCATATGTCAGAATTCTCTTCTTTCATGTAGCTGAATTGTATGTGTATACAACATTTTTTCTTATCCATTCATCCATTTACGGACATTTGGATTGCTTCCAGGTTTTAGCTATTGTGAATAATGCTACTTTAATTCTTTGAGACCTTTCAGTGCGTTTGTGTATATACCAGAAGTGGAATTGCTGGATCATATGGTAATTTTATATTTTTAATTTTTGAAGAACCACCATACTGTTAACTGTTTTCCACTATGACTGTACCATTTTATGTCCCACCAATAGTGAACCAGCGTTCCCATTTCTCCACATCCTTGCCAGCACTTGTTATTTATTGTGTCTTGCATAGTAGCCATCCAAATGGGTGCAAGGTAGCATCTAATGTACTTTTGATTTTTATTTCCCTAATTAGTGATGTGGAGCATCCTTTCAGGTGCTTAATGGCCATTTGGATGCTATCTGTTTGATAATATTTTGAGTGTTGCCTTCTAAGTTTAAATTTTACATTTTAAAAAAAAGATTTATTTACTTATTTTAGGGACAGTGCTGGGTTTGGCCAGCAAACCGTGAGGCGGCAAATGAAAAGATTACTCCAGACACCTAAATAGGAGAAAGGAGAGGGCAAGGGGACCAGGCGCTCTAGTGATGAAAGGTCCCGAGCCAAACTCAGTCTCCTCTTTAATTGCAGGTCTTATCAATACATCAAGTAAGAGCGGAAAAATAGAAAGGAATGTTAGGCTTTAATAATCAAGACATAGACATATGGGGCAATGCATGATTGAAGCAAGCAGTGTTCTTTCTAAAATTGAGTAAATAGCAATTATGTGAAGCAGTGTCCCTAAGTTGGTACTGGTTAGTAGAGAAAGAAAATAATAATTCCAAAGTGAAGCAAGCAGTGTTAGTGACGTGCGTGCAGGCTAAGGGTATGATGAATATGTGACCATAAGGTGAGAGTGTTTTTCATCTAAGTTAAACATTTACTCCCTAGGTGAGAGCATTGAGCCGCAATAAGGATCTGGTTGTTTTCAGCTCAGAAACTTCAAAGGAGACCCGGCATTCCAGGCACTCCTCCTTTGCTTTTTAATTGGTCTCATCTCAGGAGCCATATTTCACTTAAAACTTATCTATCCAGGCACTATGAATCCCCAGAGAGAGAGAGAGAGAGAGAGAGAGGAGACAGAACAAGCAGGAGAAACAGAGGGAGAGGGAGAGAGAATCTGAAGCAGACTCTGCACTGAGCGTGGAGTCTGATGCAGCGCTTGATCTCATGACCCTGAGATCATGACCTGAGCCAAAACCAAGAGTCATATGCTTAACCAACTGAACCACCCAGGTGCCCCTAAAATTTACAGTTTATGAAGAATTTGCCATTGGTTAGTATGTAAAAGTTAAGTGCAACTTAATTTTCGTGCCTCTGCTTCAGTTGTCCTCCTTTTCTCTGATATCACTTACTGCTTTAGCAGTAATGGAAAGTTCGGGTGGGGACAAAAGAGCATCTAAATTAGGAAAAATACTTCGCTTCTTTCCACATATCTTCTAAATAGCACATTTGGAGGTATAGCTCATCAGTGCCTCCTTATTTGCATATTCACAATGATATTCACAGCATTATCTTAACTCTCTTTTAGTAGAGTAAAACAATCACTTGATAGTCCATTAAAAAACCACATAACTAGAAAGTCACATCAGATGGAAAGCTAATTAGCTGTACTGTTTTCACATTTTGTGTGCATATTCTTTTTCCCTAATCAGGACTTTATTTAATAGCTCCAGTGCTCAATTTTTTTCATTAATTGTTTCAGATTAATTCTTCTTTTGTTGTTGTTAAAAGCAGTTATTAATGGGACCCGATGTGGTATGGACCACTGCTGATTCTTGATTCCCGTCACTTAGGCAAGCTTGTCAGGAAGCAGAGTAGCGATCAGTGTTCTTTCATCTTCTCTAGGAACTGTTCATAGCCAGTCCTGGGCAGATACGAAGGATATGTCAGGATTGTTTTATAATGAATTTGAGATGGTACCTGAAAAATTGAGAAGGCAGTATATTTCAGGTGCCAGCCAGATGTTCCTCAAAGCACTACCTCCTGATAGACCCTGGGAATCATGATCATATCACCCAATTATGATGTCGTGAGAGATATCCCATTAAGTGACCTTCGGGAAGGGACTGGGGAACTGCATTTGGAAATTTACAAAATTTAAAGAGCAATCATATTTCATAGCAAAAATTTGAGGAATAGATGAATTATGGAGAGATTATTCAAATTAAAAAGTATTTATTATATGTATACTTTAACAGTTTATCCTCTATTTAAAATATGAATCAATTCATAAAACGTTCTTTTATTTTTTTCTCTATTTTTTACTCATTAGGTAAATATATTCAGTATTTTTCAAAGATAGGACATGTTGGATTCATATCTGTGCAATGTTTTTTTTCTTAAGTTTTTGTTTTTAGTTTTTTTTTATGTTCCAAGTTTTTATGTAAATTCCAGTTAGTTAACATACAGTGTAATATTAGTTTCAGGTGTACAATATAGCGGTTCAACACTTCTACACAACGCCCAGGGCTCATCACACCAAGTGCACTCCTTAATCCCCATGACCTATTTTACCCTTCCCCCCCACTCTCTTCCCCTCTGGTAACCAGCAGTTTTTTCCTTCATCCCCAGGAATTGGTTAGAGATCTATATTCATTTTAGTCAGAATTGAAGTTTTGCAGTCCATGAACTTCTAAACACCAACAATTTTTTCATGATCTTCTAGTTACCTCAAGTGGCAAAATTTGATCCATGCTAATGTGAAACTATTCATACTGTTTTTATGTCGATAGCTTTGCGGAATGGAATTTAGTGTCCAAAGAGAGGGCTTCTCCAGGTAGAGCTCTATGGAATGATTGTTGATGTGACTAATAAGTTTCAGAGTTTTATAAAGGCCTTAAGTTTCTGCAATGATTACATACAGTTTGACTGTGTTCAGTATCAGGTATTTGAAAATTTCATTTTTTGTGAAGGTTGGATGGTAAAACAAAGCACTCAACACATTATTCTCTATTAATTATAGTTTATGTCTATTGTAATTGTAGTTGTTCAACTCATAGTGATTAATGGTGTCCCTAAAAGAATCTGTGATGATGAGGAATATGTCATCAATCAGTACCTGTTTCTCTTTTTCACTGGCAGGATGTTATTACCTGTTTGAACTCTTCTGTTTCAATTTCTGTTATGTGCATTTTATGTTGTGCCTTCTGATTAGGACACCCACATATTAAGATTAAAAGTCATGATTTGATAATCCCCCATTAATGCCTGTTGATCTTCCAATGACACTATATATACCAATTTTAACAGTTTTCAATATCCAAATACAAATTGCCCTTTTGACTTAACCATACATTTGGCTTAAAGTATTTTTAAATGTCTTATTAAAGTTGGAGCAAATGATGGCTTTGCCCTGGGCCAAACCACTGCTTCTTATTCTCTGTGCAATTATGTTAATTATATTTTGTTAAAATTCCCAGAGGCCTCAGCTCTAAACTAAGGGCCAATATGTAGTTGGTATTAATCGTAATTAATATTGACTACTTGTGTGTGTGTGTCTTTCTTTTTTTTAACAGTTACATTTCAAAGAGGAGATGGAGGACTAATGAGCAATGGGAGGTATGCTAAGGAGATTCTTTTTTATTATTATTTTTAATCAGGACTGGGGAAACTACAGTAAGAGGCTATTATTGTAATAAACGATCACTTATAAGTCTGAGAATTCTAGGAGGAATTAAATAGCTTACCACAAGGTTTAATGATCTATCTGTTGTGCACTTTAGAGGAATCAAGTCCAGATGTTTCGTATCTCCCAGATGCCCCTGAAGAAATTAGTAGTAAATATCACAAGGAATGTGTTCATTTGTTAGCAGAATGTTTATTGCATTAATTAGACATTAGCAAATGAAGTTGCTGTTGTTTAAGACTCCTTATTGGCTCTCACTAAATTGCTGTGAGTGAACAATTACACATAATCGATCACAAAGTAAATGATTCATGGATGATGAATAGGCTGTAGATTGATAGGACTGGATTCCACAACTTTGGATACTCAATTGAAATTGATAAAAGCTGATAACAAACCCATATATCCTCATCTATTTCCCCTTTGCCAATATGGAGATTGTAATTAGGCTCTGGTAATAACTTCCAATCTCCCATTTAATCAATATTTTAGCAAAAAGAGATTAGGTCTAATGAGAGTTAGTGCATGTAGCAAGTAAGCAGTTGGATCTTCTTATTGCAGTTTCCATAGAAACACATGTTTCTCTTAGGGATTTCATAGAAACGGTCTATCAAAAATAAAGTGCAATGATTATAGATGTTGCTATTTCTTTGTAAATATGCTAATAATCTGGAAAGGAATTGGATTCCCATCTTTTATATCAAAAATGGAAATTATTTATTCAATATGATGTGAGGCAAGTTTTTCTCATAGATTATATACTCACATGCTGGATCAGATCACAGTGAATCTTTAATTACCTTGAAAATCTTTATTATGCCCCTAGTATCTTGCAATTTAGAGAATTTGGAAATGTGCTATTGATGGAACAATGTAAATATTGTTTATTAATTTCCCTCAAGTTCTTTGCCTCTAAATCCAGCATAAGGGCTCATAACAGGGGTTACAGCCTACAGGGGACAGATAAATACGGGGGCTGTAGGAATCGAGGAAGCAAGAGCCCAAAGTCCTGGAAAGGGCTGATACTGAGCAGTCACTCTGAGCAATTGTTCCCTTGAGGTGTCAATTTATCATCAAACCTTGTTTCAGGATCCTGCTGTTAACAATTCCCACCAGTTTCAGGGCAGACAACTGAATGCATTTGGATGTCAGCAGAATCCCAGGCAGGATGCTTCTGCTTCCAATGAGAGGCTGTATATAGTCTTAATGAACCGTGGAAGTTCCTTAATTCTTGAGAACCTACACGTTTTAATTTGAAGTAAATTAAAATCTTCTCAAATTCTTTCATCTATTTTAGTGCAGGAGACAGGTGTCCAAATCTCTCATTGAGCTCCATGGGCTGATTTCCTTTTAATTTCTGTTTCAGCCGTCCTGGTCTTCTAAATGCTGGGGATCCCAGTTATCCATGGCTTGCTGATTCATGGCCAGCCACGAGCTTACCAGTAAACAACAGCAACAGTGGCCCAAATGAGATTGCGAATTTTGGACGTGGAGGTAAGTTGTGCTATTCAAAACTTCATTATTTGTTTTCTTGGCTTTCTTCAGTGTTTTAAAAAATACATACTATGGAGTATTTTCTTCCACAATTAAAATTACTAAAGCGCATATACTAACGGTGCTGTATATTCACTAAATATTTTTATATAAGACCAGTGTGTCTATATTACCTTGAGTAAGACTAAGCTTTAAGGAAGTCATTACTACCCAAAATGACAAATATTCGTAATACATTTTAGGTTTAGGACTATTAGAGCAAGAGTGGTAAAATCAGAAACTATGCTGTTAAGTAGCACTTATGATTTTGGACTAGTCATTTCTGTTCTCTACATGTCATTCAACATATATTTATTAAGTATGTCCTATGTACCTGGCATTATGGCAGACAGTAAAAATAAAATATCAGTATAAAGAGAGATGGTCCTTATCCTCATAGGATAATCATGTATGTTATAGAGAGTAGACCCTTACATAAATATGACAACATGTTGAAGGAGAACTTAAATGTAGTTCTTCTGTTGACAACTGGTACCCCAAGTGAAAAACAAAAAGATGCTAAGTTGCTGATATGATAAGGTCTTCAAAATCTGATGCTAGGGTTCTCTCCGTAGAAACAGGATTTGACCTACTATAAATAATTACAGCCTCCCCACTGCCACCTTTTCATCCATTCGATAGGAGAATGATGGGTTGAGAGAAAGATGGGGCTGGAGAAGTCTGTGGTCCCAGTGTTTAAATTTGGCAGAAATATGTGAGTTTTCCATTGGCAGAAACTTGTGCAAACAGTAAATGGATTGGAGCTGCTTTGCCGGTACCCAACATGAAAAAGCTGCCTATTGGGAATAAGAAAGTTCTATGAATGGAGTGTTATTTAAGTTGACATTTGAAGGAGAGGTAGAGATTAGTCAGAATTGTGGGGAAAGTGTGTGAAGAAATGTCCGTATTTTAAGGTCTAGAAAGAAGAGAGACATTGACCTATTTGAGAAATGAATGAATTTCCTGATAAGTATAAAGTACAAGGCAGCAGAGGTGGTAAAAAAAAAAAAAAAATACAGAGAGACAGATAATAGAGGGCCTTCTAAGCCACGCAGACTTTAAACTTTGTCCAAAGGGTAGTCAGAAGGCATCAATGGATTTGTAAGAGGAGAACACTGGGATCTAAGTACAGAGTTAAGTCATCCAGACTACTGCCAGGTGGGGAATGGAGTTCGAGTAGAGAATGGGATGATTAATTAGGAGAGTAGTGTTATGATCCACGAAAGTGAGGATGAATCTGCTAGAGGGTTTCTACGGCTCTGGGTGGAATTAATAATGGAGGAGACCCAGGGCTAGGCTAACCTATTATAAGCCTCAGTGGTGGATTTCACAGGCATGAGTGTATAAATATACTGACTTAGAAGAATAATCATGGATACTGGCATTTTCTCTTTCTGGATAGAATACCAATGAATGTTTGGACATAATTAAAATAGTATTTCAAATAATAAAGCGACTAGTTATTGCTTAAGTCTGCATTCTGTCAATACCAAGTTGAAGGAAGGGAGCTCTCTCCCAATCCCCAAATGAAATACAGAAAATAACCATTCCCCCGCCACAGGTACGTGATGAGGATTAAATGGATGATTACATATTCAGGTTTAGCACAAAGCTTGGCATACAAGTAGTGGCCAGCAGGCATCAATATAGTAAATGAGAAAACAAAAATACATTGTAGGACTCCTCAGCTTTTTGCTTGCCCTCTGTAATCACACCGTTTAGGATTCTTATTTGTCCAGAACCTCTGCAAGTGGCTGCCTTCCCTAGTGGCCAAACTCTGAGCCCTTCAATTACAGGCTATTTCTTTTCCGTGGGTACGTTCTGAACATGAGCATCTCCTCGCCGGGAGAGCAGAACACTCCTCTCTACCCTACCCAGAATGATTTCGTCAAAAGAAATTCTGTTCTGAAGGCTTTTATTAATCAAGGATTAGATCCCTCTTTTACTCATTGTATTTGTATTTGATTAGTGCACCATTCTCTTTACATCAAGAAATGAGTGCCTAGAGATGGAGAAAGTGTTTTGTTTTGTTTTTGGTTTTTTTTCAGTTTCTATCAGGCTACACTAACATCTAAAATGTCTCTGTCTAATTTAGCCAAAGGGTACGTTTGTAGATTTTCAAGGTTTTTCTTCTATATCCACCGCATTTTCATGATATGAAATATTTCACAGGCGAACATCAAGGCCAAGACAAAGTTTTTGCAAGATTTACTGTATTTCTTTTGTGATAGGCATTATAAGCATTCACTATGCACCAGAAATAGGTAGGCTTTTTTGTACATTTTGTTTCATTTCATTGGCATAATAAATGTGTGACATAAATAATAATCATATTTACATTTTAAAGGCCAAGAAACTAAGGTTTATCGAGATGAATAACTTGAGATCTAGGTGTAGAAGGCAGGTCAAACACATTTTAAAGCCTCAGTTCCTTTATCTACACTGTCTGCAGTCCTCTAGGTGGAATTCACATGTATGATTGCATAACTATGGTCACTTAAAGAATTATTGTGGATACTGACATTTCCCTTTCAAGAATGGAATACTAACACATGTTTAAATGTAATGAAAATAGTATTTTGAATAATAAAGTTACTAATTATTGCATAAGTCTGCCTTTTGTCCATACAAACTATAAAAGATTCATTTAATCATTCAGCGAGTGCTTACCCTCTGCAAAACACTAGGTGAGGAATTATGGAAATCCAGATGTATGTTCCTGTTCTTAAGTATCTTATGATATGATACAGGAGACAATCATTCATTCAAGTATATCAGGCAAAAAGAAATAAGTGCATGGATCACTAAGGTGCTGAAACCTGCAAAATGAATCATGAGTAGGTCCACCTGGAGGGAGGGTTTCTATACTTCAGAGGTTTCAAACTCAAATATTAACAAGTGCCAGTCAGCCCAAAGCACTAAGGAAAGGTAGGTGTGGACAGTGAGAAGTGGAAACTGGAAGGTCCTACCTAAAGATAGCAGCACCTATTCAGGTCTAGCCTGTCGGAGGAAGGCTGGGCCAGACTTCCAAACCATCTGATATTATAGGATGATCCCCCACATCCAGATATTCACGTATAATCTTCCAATATTTCAACATTTGGATATAATTCAATTTATTTTCCAAAAATGTAGGAGTGACCCAATAATAGTTGAAGGAAATATGCAGCCCGCAAGTCAATAGAGAAGCACTTAGACTTGAAGGCTGGCTAATTTCATCCAGCAGGGAGAGAGAGAGATTCTATTTCTAGCACTGGAGCTTTAGTTGTGGCCGGATAACATTCTGTAGGATTAGATCCTCGGACTACTTTTTTCCAGTTTTAAACATTTGAACACGCAACCATTTCAAAAGCTTGCAGATAGAGTGGCTCCCAATCTAAATCAAAAGTTTTAGAAGGCCTCAAGTTCAAGGTGTTGGGAAGTTGGGGCCCGTGCTGGAGAAACATGTCTATCCGGTTAATATTATCAGTGAAAGATGGTGGATGCGGCAGAAACAAAACTCTGAAAATCTCCCCAGAGTGAAGGATCTATTTTCATAATTTTGATATATTACTAAATATTAAATGTTTTTGAGAATGAAAACGATATTGACATTTAAGGATGAAGTATACCTTTTCATTATCAAATGTCCTAATTAGTTTATAGGTAAAAGCTTTTTAAAAAGGCCAAAAAAGTAGTTATGGGATTCTGAAATGAAAAAATAATTGTACTTGCTTGTACAAGCTTGTAAAATATATTTGAATATCTTTAACAATTTCACTGATATACATTTAAAATATTTACTTCAATGAAGTATGTATCCACTTACTTACAAAGCGAGTTGGAATTCCAGACTTCAGAAAGATCTAAATTATGCAGTGTGCAAAGTGGATAATAAATGTCTTGTTGCTGTTGCTAAAGCAGACATTTTTTTTAGCTTTTGTAAAAAGCAAAATTAATATTTTTATAAGAATCTTTATCTCAAGTACTATTGGGTATCATCAAACCTAAAAGTCTGAGAGTATTTTGACTAAGTTTCACTTTCACTTTCTGCTTTTTTCTTGTCATGATAAATCGGTTTTGGGAACCAAGTAATTTGATTTGTTACTTAATATTACAGTGCTTTAACTAGTTGAAAATTTCCTATAATGAAGAAATCATTGATGATCTCAAGTCCTATGAAGTGTGGCTTTCAGAACATAGATTGTTAAGGAATATATACTATAATTAGATTCACTTTTAACTGTGCATGTTTAAAAATATGTCATTTAGTGTTGTTCTGGTTTTTAAAGATTTTGTTTATTTTAGAGAGAGAGAGCAAGTGTGAACAGGGGTAGGGAGGGAAGCAGAGGGAGAGGGAAAGAGACTCTCAAGGAGACTCCCCATTGAGTGTGGAGTCAGACATGGGTCTTAATCTCACGGCCTCAAGATCATAACCTGAGCTGAAATCACGAGTCGGACACTTAACCAGCCAAGGCACCCAGGCACCCCAGTATTGTTTTGTTTTGTTTTGTTTTAATTCTAATATCTTTCTTCTAAAAAAAGAAAAAAAATAAGAGCTCGGGAGGGAGTTGGCAGTTCTGAATTATAAAGCATCATGTAAAGATAATTCAGCACACCAAAAGATAAATGGACTGATTGATATTCAGTGTTGTTACTAAGGTTTAATTTTACTCTTGCTGTATTATAACTTGAAACTATAATTCTCCACTTCTAAGAGTTAGTAGCATAAATTAAACCCACTGATCACTCAGATTGCTTTTTCTATAGTTAAATCCTGCTGTATTGTGAAAATGACTTATTCATGAAAATTATCTTTTGTTACCCAAGAAAAAAAAAATTCCTGCCATCCGCTCCACTCCATGCTGGAACTGTGAAATCAAATCAGAGAAACAGCAAGCTGGAACTTCAGAAAAATGTTATCTCCTAGTTGGCTTGTATAGTCTAATTTTGGAAAATTTTGCATCTATTCAGCAGCTCTGCCCTCTATCTTTTGGGGTAAAGTGGAAAAAGATGTTTTCAAGCCATCATTTGCAGACTGACTTTTATCATTTCTTCTGTAAGGAGCTAACAGTTTCATTGGTCCTGAAAGCGGGATGCACAACCGAAAGCATTTTTCAGGAGTGAAATATCCCAAACCTCTCATTCGTGGTTGAAGAAAATGGGGGAAGGGACATGTTAGAGCAGTGAGACGTGAAGGACGAGTGGTGGGCCTGCCTGTCACCGAGGCTGATAGCTTGACCGTGGTTGTACATCATCTCCCCTTCATTGATTCATAAAGCCCAGCTCAGCGGAAATGCAAACGTGCGGCATGACACGTTTATTTGTCACCTCCAGTCCTGATAGTTTGGGGCTTCCTGCGCATCATTAAATTGTTTCATCTCCCTATTGTTCACCACAGATGTGCTGCCACCAGTTCCAGGCCAAGGGGATAAAACAGCAACAATGCTCTCAGATGGAGCTATTTATAGCAGCATTGACTTCACGACCAAAGCCGCTTACAACAGTTCCAGCCAAATAACACAGGCCACCCCATATGCCACCACACAGATCTTGCATTCCAATAGCATTCACGAATTGGCTGTCGATCTGCCTGATCCGCAGTGGAAAAGCTCCATTCAGCAAAAAACAGACCTGATGGGATTTGGATATTCTCTACCTGATCAGAACAAAGGTAACAATGGTGAGTCAGGGTCTTACACCCCGAGGAGTCCTTTTCATATCATTTGTGCATGGGATAGAAATTAGTATTTGTTGTTCAGCTTAGTGACTCATTACCAGGTTCACTACCTAAACGAAACAAATATTCTCGGCATGTATTCAGTACCCTGCACAACCCCTCCCACCGCCACGGCCACCGTCACTGCGACCACACACCAACACCAATTGGTTCCATTCTTTCAGCTCTTTCTCAGTAGAGTGGTCAGTAATCCATCTCAACTTCCATTAGGCAGGAGAGACGGAACATTCCTCCACTGTCCCACGACATCTGCTTCTGAGTTGCTAACTGCATGTTCTGCATGGGCTTGTGCTGTGAACTAATCACATGATGTCACTATGACCTCTGCCCTTTAACCCTTAGCCTTACTTTACATCCCTGACTACCGATTGGCTGAGGGATTGTCTAATAGAATGCCACACAACCAGTCACAGGATTTCAGCACCACCAGCTCTCACAACAGCTCAGAGAGGAGTGGCAGTCTCTCAGGTTGGTCTCGTCACAGTAAGGAGAAATATTTGTTTGTCACCAGCATATGACCTGTGTTCCTAACAACCGTGAAGAAATACTGAATCACAACTCACTGTCAGGCATTTATCTTTCAGATGACAGTAGCAGTTTATCCTAATGAAATCATGCTTTGGGAAGGGGGGGGATAAAAATCCCTGTCACTCTTTATGTACTAAGTGTACAGCACCATATTTACTGAAAAATAGTGTCATTTTCTTAGGAAAGAGCAGATGAGTTTGATTCGCCTTGAGCCCTACCTAAGAGCCAAGAGGACTTTATAATGAAAAGATCACACAGGAAAGTCAATTCCATGACATGGGCAGCAAATGATGAATTCAGCTAAAGTGCAAAGTATTTGGGACATTTTTTATAATAATTGGATTCCAGTGATGTGACTTTCTATTTTGGGACAATCTTTCCAAAATATTATGCGATAGGATTTATTATCTATTGAATGATATTTAGGGTAAGGTGCTGCTACCATGCTAACCAAGAATGCTAATATCAGACATTATTCTTCACACTTAATTTCCAAAAAAATTATAATCTATATATGGATAATTCTTTTATGCTGTAGATGTTAATATATATTTGAGATATATCAGCCAAACCTACCATCTGTAATGTAGGTTTTGTATAGCACATATCAGGACAGATTTTTCCTGGACAGAAATATACGCCTATTATAATGAACAGCACTGATAGCCTTCAGGCTCAAGGATCCTCACCTCTAAAATAAGAAGGTCGTAGTAGACACACTCTAGCTTCCAACCATAACATGTGCATCGTGTGACTGATGACTTGGTCTGCACATTTCTAATTGATTCCATGACCTTATTTGCTTATTTTTTCATATTAATGATATGCCATTTGTTTTTATGGGTTTTTTTTTATCTACAAGTTCTTAGTAAAGGATTATATTGTATTATGATATGTCACAGGCTCCTAGGCCATAAAGAGTTCACTCTTTTACATCATTAGGGTAACATTTATTAAATGACTTTTCCTCAGGAGATAGAACCCTTTCAGTCTGAAATGTTAATGCTCTCTCTTCCCTCCAAAATGGGCCATTTGCTCTTCTTACCTATTGGTAGAATTAGATACATTATAGAATCCAGAAAATTTTAAACATCTGTTATGAATTTAAACTGGCTTAGTAATATAGGGGGATATTTTGAATAACCTTATATGTTATTTATACTGTCATTTATTTATAATGAGTCCCACAGTTGTACTGAATGATTAAAAAGTAATGTATCCTAGGCCTGTTCCATTCAAGATATGTAAAGTCCCAAGCAGTACACATATTTTAAAAAATCTGTATATTTTAAGCCATGAATTACATAAGACCTTTTGTGAATCCTTCATTAAATATTCTGTATATGTTGATTGACACTGAGTTTTATAAAGTTACCTTTTGAGTAACTGTAAGCAGAACGTGATTCACGATAGTGCTTACTGCTTTTTTTAATCCATTAATCTCCTGAGTGACATTTATATATATCTGTGAATTATATTAACTACTTCATCTACATTTGAATACAAAATTACTTAAATTGGTAATAGAAAGCATTCTTTAGGAGGTGAGAGTGAAGTGATTATTCCCTTTTAGTTTAGTCCAATTGAGTTTAATATCAGAAAATTTGCTTCATTTTTATAATCATAGATTTTTTTTGTAAGTCTCAAACTTAAGATCGAACTGCCCAATGGATATCTAATCGTATATTATAAAATCTTCTTAATTTGTGCACAATAATGAAGTCAATTTAAAATAATCACAATAATAAAGAAAGTTGGACATTTCTGAATTATTTCAGTGAATTTCTCATCCTCTTTGAAACACTTTCATAATTTATTCCATGCATAAGTTCTGAGCAGTGTGTTAAAAATGCAACCACTAAAAAAAACCCCTCAGATCTCTCAAAAACGGTATGCAATCATAATTCTATATATATACATATATGTAGCATATCAGTAGTGATAATGAAATATTTTTACACACCAGTATTTTTTTGAAATGCAGTATGTGTTTAACTAACTTGAAAATGATCTATTTTTATAATTTTCTATACATAGAAGTTGTTCAGCATAAATGTCAATTTAAATATTTACATTTTGAGTTGAAGAGAAATGGGTCGGATATGTTTGCCAGTCTTCAAAATATGTTCCCTTAAAGCTTAATGCAGGCAGTTCTCCCCTTAAAATGCTTGGGGATCTTTGGTTGCAAGTTACAACAACAGACTGTGGCTCACTTAGCTCAAGGTATAGATCTTAGATAAACATTTTATTTTGTTAACTACTGTTGTATGCCCACCACCATGCTCAGAACCCACCTCTTAGGTCAAAGCAAAGAGAGGACAAAGCATGTCGATTGATAGTCCTACCAGGACACCCCACAATGACAGAGCAGAAATTTCCCAAAGAGGGGAAAGTGGGCATTAGAGGAAAACCCTACAAATTCCATCTATGAATCAGTTTTGTTTCCCCAATTCATTTTTAAATCTGATATTTGAAGAGTTGATAATGCCTTTTTTGACCTTCGACAAGAACTTCAATAGTTGGGTTCAGAGCTCCAGAAATAGTCATTTCTAGTAAAGCTGCTGCATTAATTTTTTTTTTCCTCTTCCTGTGTGAATATGGACCACATAAAATTTGGAAAGAACCTCTGTTTTCTCATCTATTAACTACTTCATCTACATTTGAATACAATATTACTTAAATTGGAGATAGAAAGCATTCTTTGGGAGATTGAAGTGATTATTCCCTTTTAGTTTAGTCCAACTGAGTTTAATATTATAGAATTTGCTTTATGGAGATGTAAGAACTTCCCTACTTGTATCATTCAGTTCTGGTGGTGATCATATAACATTGCTAAAGTGAAGAGTGAAGAAAACATTGTACACTTACAATTATACAAGGAATAAAGGATGCACAATGAGAGGAAAAGCCAGTAAGGACACACAGCCCAGCCCATTCCTCTTTTAATTATTGAAATACAGTTCTGAAACTGCACAAAAGATATGATCCTGGTTTGTGATTTTTGATGAATGATCAGGAAACAAAGGATTAAGGCTCATCTACCTTAAACATAAAAATTATAGACTTCTCTTCAAGCAGGTTTATTATTTTTATTCCGAGAATCAGACTATTTCTGGGATACTCACTGGGGTTGGAGAAGTGACAAAGGCTGTAGAAATGGGTAGAACCATGTTTGCTCTCAGATAGAGAAAATGGGAAAGAGTAATAATGACTGGCATTTATTGAGATTTCTGTACAAGCTGAGCCCTCTCCATGCTTTATCTCATTTAATCCTCAAAATACTGCAAAGATATAGGAGCTTTATATCTGTTTTACCTGTGTGGAAATGGAAGGGATATCTACTGAGTAACTTACCAAGTAAGTGAGAAACCAGTCTTCAAACCCAGATTAAGCTCTTATCCTTGAAGCAGAAGATACCTGCTCTTCTTTCTCTTAATACCTCTCCTATTGCCAGATGGGAAGTGAAAGGAAGGGTGAAAGCATTTTGTCTGTAAGCGTACTCTTTTAAATATGTGTGTTTATGTGCACATGACCTAGACGACAGACATAATTCCATACTTGGCAACAGTGTCTATGTCCAGTTTAGCAGTTTCATCACTTTCTGGCACTCGAATAAGTTACTACTAAATGACATAATTTTCTGCGTTGGCTGATGCAGATTAGTAATTGGCAGAAGGAAGGAGATGAGACTTCTGGTAATATCTCTATGGATTGCCCTGCTGCAAGTATTTGATGCTCACAACCTGAAGTGCCAGAAAGATGAAGTCCCAGGGGTTCATACCATTTTTGGGAAAGACAACTACAGGCCATAGTGGGGATGAGGGAAGCTGCTTGCGCCCCATGGAAACAAAATCCTTTGTTATGCTGTTGGAGAAGCGCTCATTCTTGCAATCACCTGTGGTCCATTTAGGAAGAAACTTGATTTACCTAAATTTTGGAAGAGTGAAAAGTATGGCACTGTACAAGTGATGAATTTAATTTTTATATTTCGTTAAACACCAGTAATTCCAGATTTGGCTCATATGCTGCCAGGTTATTTTTTGCTCGTGTTTTGTGCACGAATTCATTTGTATTAACAATAGTACTGAAACTGATCACTGCATTTCCATTAATTATCCCGCTCTTTTTTGGAATTTTAGGAAATGTTATGCTTAAAACATCGGGGAACTACTCTCACTATAGGCAAAAATAATCCGCCATTCGTTCATTTAAAATTCTATAAAACTTATCATTGTGAAAGATTTACAAATATCCAGATTATAGTTGACTGATTTTTATCAGTCACTTTTGAGAGAAAACTGTGCTCTCTTGGATTAATTAAATTGAGTAAATTCTAATGGGAAAGTTTCGTCTGTATCCTTAGACACTGCATTTTCCACTGAGAGAGATTATGCAAAAGAGCATTATAAACGCACTAAAATCTGACATTTGAAAGAATTCGTTATGGCCCATTATTTCATCTAACAATGAAAATGTAGAGGCAGCAGACGTGAATAAATCAATAAGTGTGCTTTTGCTGCAGAAGCCATGTTTTTGGTTTATTCAGCACTGTAGTTAATGCATTGGGAAAAAATATATATATAATTTTGAGCGATTTATAAAAACGTTTTTCTGATTATACCATCTCATTGTTTATAGCTTTTAACAAATGTAATATACTGATTGTGGTGTTTTGAAAACATAAATACATCTTCCCATCTGATGTACTCTGTTTCTACTGATGTTTGGTGTATTTGAATAAATGCATTATTACTTTCAGGTGGGAAAGGTGGAAAAAAGAAGAAAAATAAAAACTCTTCTAAACCACAGAAAAACAATGGATCGACCTGGGCCAATGTTCCTCTACCTCCTCCCCCAGTCCAGCCCCTTCCTGGTACAGAGCTGGAACACTATTCAGTGGAACAGCAAGAAAATGGGTAAAACTCTTTTCCATACCAATGAAATGCCCAGGGCTCTCCTCTTCTCTCTCTTGTGCTTTTTTGTCTTTATCTGGTGTTCTCTTACTGTTCTACCTGCCCCCTCCCAGCCCGTTCATTGCCCTCCCCTCGCGCCCCTTTTGTTGTTTGCACCGTGTATGTATTTTAGCTGATAAATACAACACAGCACATATTGAGAACCTAGAATCCTCGGCTGTCAAGTGCCTTATATTGTTTGCAATCATGATAATGCAGCCTCCATTTATAATATTGCTTGTTAGTTTGAAAGCGAGTACCCACAGCTCCGTGAACTAAAGAGCCACTCCTGAGCAGGGCTGAAAAGGAAATTAAAATAACCTTCTTCATCATCTTTCACGGTTTTCTTATGACTTGGTGTCTGGCCGCAGGCGAGCACCCTCTGTTGAGTTCCATCCCGTGGTGTAATTGTGGGGACTTTCATCATTAGCTGTGTTGGGAATTTAGGGGCCAGAACGATGAAAGAGACTCAGGCCAATGCACATTCTGTAACAAAACCTCTCTAAGTTAAAAAATTTCAGTCAAGGGCATTTAAATGTGACCAGTCTCCTTATTCGTTCCCAAATATGTCTCAAGAGTTAGTGTTCCTCTGTTAACGTGTTAATTGACTTTAAAGCAGAAAGACATTGATACTTTTTTATTTTCTAATTAAAAAAAAACAATAGCAAATGAAGAGAAACATACTCAGTCATTTTTTTCTATTATAATAATTCTTTTTTTTTACTTCTTAGATATTTTATTACGTGTTTGGCCACACGCACACACACAGGATTGCAATACAGATAAATAGACTATAGCATTCCCTGCTGCTGTTTGTAAGAAACATACATTGCATCTGCTTTATCACAAAATATTGACTGTTGCAACTATATAACAGGGTTCTGTTGTTTTACTTTAGGTCATAGTTCATTTTATTTTTGTATTTCTAATTAGTGGTAAATTACACAAGTTAAATACATTCTCTTAAAAAAAAACAAAACAAAACAATAAAAGGGCACCTGGGTGGCTCAGTCGTTAAGCGTCTGCCTTCGGCTCAGGTCATGATCCCAGGGTCCTGGGATCGAACCCCGCATCGGGCTCTCTGCTCAGTGGGAAGCCTGCTTCTCCCTCTCCCGCTCCCCCTGCTTGTGTTCCCTCTCTCGCTGTGCCTTTCTCTGTCAAATAAATAAATAAAGTCTTAAAAAAAATAAAAATAAAGAAACAATATCACAGAGAAGTTTCCCTCTAACTTTTGTCCCTCCTTCCACTTCCCAAAATTAATCCCTCTAGATACACTTGCATACATTTTTTATTTAACATATTAATAATAGCTATTTTATTTTTTATTTAAATTCAATTAATATATAAGGTATTATTAGTTTCAGAGGAACTTTTTATATTTCTTTATACATTTCTAGGTACCCTGTTACTTTACATCTGTGTGTGCATGGGCACATTATCACACTATTGATGTAAATCTACAACATTATTTTATTTAGACATGAAACTCAACTGACTCAACATGATCCATGAGTCAGTATTCCTAGGTCTAAAAAATTATCAAAGTATTTTCATAATTCTAATTGCTCTGTCTTCCACACAATTTCTGGGTCACCACCACTTTTGAATGAAACTGAAAAATACATAATAAAGGCAGCTTTTCTTTTTCCCAGTTTCTTTAAATTTTGAAATATTTAGTTGTGAAGACACGTCAGTTTATTTGAATAATAGTTTATCTCCTGTCTTATTTTATGTAAAGAGCACATGCACATGATTTTTTGGCTCCATCTCCTTTTCTTTTTAAACAAGTGCTATCTTTGATGTCTCCAAGTTAATTTTTTTTTTTTTTTCTGAGAGGGAGAGAGAGAGAGAGGAAGGGCAGAGGGAGAGGGAGAGAGGAGAATCTTAAGCAGGCTCCAGCCCAGTGCTGGGCCTGAAGCGGGGCTCCATCTCACAACCCTGAGATCATGACCTGAGCCACGATCAAGAGCAAGACGTTGAACTGATGAGCCACCCAGGGGCCCCTCCAGATTAATATTCTTTATTGGAACTTTCTATGTCACAACATTTGCTTCCTTCAAAAGACCCCATTTACCTTTTTTTTATTATGTAATGTGTATACATATATACTATATATATATATACATGATACACACAGATGATAGGTAGATATGCATATCTGCATATATATGCATACACACATACACATATATTCACATACATACCTCTATATTTTCTTCTTTACATCTTTCTTTTTCTCCAAAGGTCTTCACCTGCTTCTGGGGGATTATAATTCCCATATATACGCATATCATTATTATTTTACTTTTTTAAAAGGTTCTCATTCGAGGGCGCCTGGGTGGCTCAGTTGGTTAAGCGACTGCCTTCGGCTCAGGTCATGATCCTGGAGTCCCGGGATCGAGTCCCGCATCGGGCTCCCTGCTCGGCGGGGAGTCTGCTTCTCCCTCTGACCCTCCTCCTTCTCATGCTCTCTGTCTCTCATTCTCTCTCTCTCAAATAAATAAATAAAATCTTTAAAAAAAAAAAAGTTCTCATTCGAAATAGGAAATTATGAGCACACCCTCTTTTCTCCGACTTTTTAAAAATGTTACATTTTGCACATAATCTTATGTAAAACATATTAATAATATAAATGTGCCTGTGCTACAGGGACTCTGTTGAGGAAAAACCAGAGATGTGTATTCCTTAAGAAAAGATGATTACAGGGCTTAGGAATCTGCATTTTATTTTTTTAAAGATTTTATTTATTTGTCAAAGAGAGCGGGAGAGAGGGCATAAGCAGGGGGAGTGGCAGGGAGAGGGAGAAGCAGGCTCCCCGCGGAGCAAAGAGCCGGGTGCAGGACTTGATCCCGGGGTCCTGGGATCATGACATGAGCTGAAGGCAGACGCTTAACTGACTGAGCCACTCAGGTGTTCGGCTTCTGAATTTTAAAGGCTATAGTCAGAAAGTGGGAAAATAGAGCTTGTAAACTGGGAAGAGAAAATAGTACTATCAAACATGTACAAGCATAAAGTAGGTAATTTGGAATTTTTCTTTTTTCTTTTTTTCTTTTCCCACTAGGTCTATTAAAAAACAGACTGTAATAGCTATTACCCATTGAAATAAAATTAATTCATTCCAAAGAAGTGCTAAACTTCTCACTCGATTCTATTGCCCAGCAGTAGAATTGAAAATATCATTTGATGAATGAAATAATACACATTGCGGCAGACTTTTGTTTTCTGATATAAATTATTTTCTGAACATCAAGCCATAAAATATAGTTATTTCTGGATTATTTTAGTAATTCAGCCAGGATATATGATATTAGAAAATCTTTTCTTTTGTAAAAGATTTCTAGAAATTCATTTGGTACTTTAGATAGGTAAAGAAATATATATTTTAATTATATATATTCAAAGTCTTTGTAGCATGTAGCTTGGTTTTTAATAACCTTTGAGTTATTTGCCTTAAATAGCTAGTATTTCCTGAAACAAAAATTATCACTTTTAACAAAAATAGTAAAGTCTTATCTATCAGTAAATTGACAGCAAAATTCAGTTTTCTCATTCTTTGGACTCCGTTTTTCCAAGGTTATTATTTCAACTGTTTGTAATAACACCTAAAGTCAATATGACAAAAATAAATTAACTTAGATTTGTGATGACTTTGTCCATTTCTTGATATATTCTTTATACTTTTCTGTTTTCTGTTTTCTAATGTAGAAACCTTATAATATTGAAAAAGAGGGACACCTGGCGTGGCTCAGTCTCTTAAATGTCTGAGTCTTGATTTCGGCTCAGGTCATGATCTCAGAGTTTTGAGATCAAGCTCCAAGCCCAGAGGAGAGTCTGCTGGAGATTGTCTCCCTCCCTCTAACTGTGTGCCCCCCTCCCCGCCGCCCCACTCATGTGCGTGCTTGTGCCCTCTCTCTCAAATAAAAAATAAATACATATTTAAAAAAAAAAAGATTTTTGAACACTTCCTAGTTATTTTGTAATGTGCTATTCATGATACTAACATTGAATATTTTACAGATGAGTTCTTCTATAGAATTGTTTATATGTCTTGTTTTGAAACTCGTGCAGGTTTAAGGTTCTCTTGAAATGCAAACAAGAAAAACTTCAGAAGTCACCTTTTGGTTTTGATAATTTTTATTTTAACAATCAAGGATTCTGCAACTGTAGTTCTTATGGTGCTATATAGTTTTTCTTCCTGCTGTTTTTAGCATATCATAATAGAGAACTTATTCAACACATATTTTTTTCAAGTACAGAGCAAATGCTAAGCCCAGTGCCAGGAAAAAAAGCAACAGGGATGAAAGAAACAAATACACAATTATTCAGGAAGATCTGATCTCTGATCTAGGGAGTCACAGGAGTGGTAGGTAGAGACCAGAAAACATGGACGTGTGCATGCACACACACACTCTTTTATGTGATAAGCCCTAGATGAGCAATGTATACAAAATAATAATTTGTATTCTGGAAAGGATAAACGTGTATGCCAGGTAAAGTTGGGGCAGTCTTGAAGTGAATCTTGAATCATTTATTCACAAATAATAGCACCCAGAGTTCTAACCAGCTGCTGGTTGCCAGCTCTGAGCTTGAGACAGAAAGGACAAAGGACAAGAAATGGTCCCTAACTGAAAGCAGCCTAGGTGCCAGAATAAATTATTAACTGAGGACTACAACAAAATGTTACTAATGTCACCATTTGCTGTGCAGATGGAGAGAAATTTCCATAGCCAAAAGAAAAATATATATAAAACGAAAGATGAGAAAAAAAGAATAGACCCATTCGTTTTCCTTTAGTACTCCCCACTCTTCCTTCAAAACTCCATCTTATTCTAGTTAAGGTGACTTGCCTTTCCTTAATTTTTTGATTCCTTAAGCTTACTCCTCTATTGTAGTACTCATCACATTGCATTCCAGTTGCTTGTGTGTATCTTTCAGCAGTCAGTACCTGCTGTATGAAGTTCGTTGGGTTTGAAATATGCATACAGTAGGAGATAATCTGAAAAGGTGTCTTGAGGCCAACTGTGAAGCCTTGTATGTCACATAGGGATTCTGACCTTTGGATATAGATGACGAATTGAAGGACACGATGCTGGGGTAGGTAGATAACATTTGGGATACTACAGAAGAATAGCCAATATCATGAAAAATGACAAGGCAGTAAGATAAAACAATGGCAGTAGGATGGAGGGAAAGGGATAAATTTTGGAAATATACCTAGCCCAGAATAATCTCAATCTTGAAAAGATGGTCTCTTACTTTTTATTACAATGTTTAATACTGTTTCTAAACTTTCAATATTATCAAGTTTCTTCCTAAGCCTTTCTTGGGCCATTTCCCCCCCCCAGAACTAAATATCATTGTCCAGATAGAAAAGTATTTAATTGTTAATTCAGTATTATAGCAACAATGGTAAATGTTCTCTCTCATCCATATGCCTCTTTCAGCTTGATAAAAAGGTATCAAAATGTATTCATCCTTAGCTATAAATATAATGTATTTTTATTATTATATGATGCTAGGAAGAATTCAGTAGGGATTCAATAGAAATCTGATGCTTTGCTTTGTTACTACACTTAGAGATTGACAAGCTTTTGTGGGTGTTGAACTGTATTGTATTTTTATTAGTAATTTGGTATTTGTATCTGGCCTTTAGCTAGTTCACATGCAACATTGATTTGTTGTCATCTTTCTCATTATTTACCAGGCAAGACAGATAATATGATCCCTCATACTACATTGACAATATGTTAAAAAAAAAAAAAAGCTCTCTCCCTCTCCCTCTGCCCCTCTTCCCCCAAATAAAGTAATAAATTCTTAAAAAAAAAAAACAAGAAAAAATTGAAATTCCATCCCTCAAATAAGATATGTATCTGTAAATGTGAAGGAAACACTAAAAACTGAGCTATACTTCTCTTAACATTTATAGAGTCATCTGTTACTTTCTTGTCCTTCTTCAGAAACTGCATGAAACCTAGTACTTATTGTTCTGGAATGGATTCAGATTTGGAAACCTCAGAGATGAAGAGCAGCCCTCCTCACCATTAAATATGCTCCATGTCCCAAATTTCTTTCATCTGTTCTCTCACATCCTTCTCCCAGTCTTTTCTTTTATTCGCTCTCTCTCTGTTTTCCAGTTCTTGCACGAACCACTGAGATGAATCCCATGGACTTCTCTCAGCTTTGCTTATGGTCTGTATGAGTGGATTTTGCTCACTCCTGTTCGATATTATATTTGTAGAAAACATGCGGAAAAAGTGATGATAAAAACATCCGTTCTAGCTAAGTGGAATAGCTACTGGAATATTTTTTTAGTCATTTAATACATTATGCAATGTGTTTGTATAATTTTTAAAATAACATTTATATGGCTGCGCTCTTCTTTGCCTGACGGTATTTGAATAATAAAAAATGATCTGAGTACAACTATTTACAGTTTTTTCTATGTAACCTTAACATATGATGCATATAATATCATTTCTTCTTTCTCTTATGTTCTCTATGTATTTTCATTCCATGTGCATGTTCCCTTTAGATTATTGGAAGCAAGGATAGTTTAATACTTATGAAGTAGGGAAATTTTAGAGAATAATTGACTACTTCCATTTGAAAGATTGAATATAGAAATACGTTCTTTATTCAAATGTCGGAAATCCTTTGCAATAAGCCATGTAAACAAAGGAAATACATGTTCTAGTTTATGGGGAAAAATGTGACATTTTATGGAGGAAATTTAATTATAACTATTGATGAAGTATAATAGCACTCACATTTCATACTGAAAATGGCAGTTTTTTTGTTTTGTTTTGTTTTTGTTTTTTAGGATTCTTATTCATATTTTTGTTTGACTTTATAATATAACATTTAAAGTCAAATAAATAAATAAAAGAAACCTAAGCATTCTTCATTTTATTTTAAATTCCAATGTAGTTAACATATAGTGTTATATTAGTTTCAAGTGTACAATATAGTGATTCAACAATTCCATATATCACCCAGTGCTCATTACAACAAGTGCGCTCCTTTGTCCCTATTACCTATCTCACCCATCCCCTCACCTACCTCCCCTCTGGTAGCCATTAGTTAATTCTCTATAATTAAGAGTGTTTCTTGGTTTGTCTCTCTCTCTCTCTTTTTTCCCTTTGCTCATTTGTTTTGTTTCTTAAATTCCACATATGAGTGAAATCATATGGTATTTATCTTTCTCTGACTGACTTAGTTCACTTAGCTTTATACTCTCTACCTCTATCCATGTGATCAAATCATAAGCATTCTTGTTAATGAATCAATTTTTGTGTTTTCATTTCAAATCAATAAATAGGGTTATCATCTACTATTTTTAAAGTATCATGTCAGGTGTGGCCAAACAAGAGTAATTCAATGTCATAATTTTAATGTAGCATAAATCCACTTGAGGAAAAGCTACTATTAACATGTGAAAGGTTAAATTCTCAAATAAATTAGACAATAGTTAAAGAAACCAACATTGGAAATGGCATACATAACATAGCGTATAATCAATTTTCAAGTAAATGTGCAAAAATGTCAGTGCAAGTCAGAAGAGTAATATATCAGTGCTAGTTGGCCCCATCTGAGAAATCTTTATAAAAGATATGGGATATAACCTGTAGCTTGAAGGATTTGTAAGATTAAGGTAGGTGAAACTGGAGGAGTACAGTTCGTTCAAAATAAGTTGAATACTTCAAGCTAATAGACCACAATGGAAAAGTACCGAAGAAAGAAGATGATGATGATGATGAAGAAAAAAAATCAATTTATTTTGAGTAGAAAATTCTTGTTGAGAAACTGGAAAAACCATCTAAAAAGGCAGGTTGTGGCTTAGACATATTTAATGGACAGAATAGAATGAACAGAAGTGAATGTTTTATTCAAACAATTCTGATGTTTTCATAGACCAATTTGTAAGTGGTGTGAAGGATTGATTAGTGGATGGGAAAAACTGGAAGCCCTGAATCCAACCGGGACCATGGGTGGCAAACTTCGTACACAACAGAATCTTTTTTTTTTTTTTTTAATGAAATCTAACTATGATCTCCAACATATGAAACAGATCAAAATGGCATCATTTTGGAGCAATGTATTTTTTCAGGTCTGATTGGTACTTATATAGTTATTTGATGGGAATACAAGTTTAAACAATGGTATTTTCTAGTATATAAAAATTGTTATCTATAACATATTAAAGTGTGCCTGTTTACACTACAGTATAAAGGACATTTTGGAAGAGATATTCCTATCAGAGTGTACGGGGCTGCTGAAACAAGCTCTTCAGTTCACAGCTCACCGAGGTAGATTATTCAGGGAGCCTCAAGAAGAGAGGAAAATTGAACAGCTACAGATGATGAGGTTTATTCCCTGTAAAAAACCTCTCAGTGCCTATCCATCACTTACAGTGCTTCTCAGGGCTGATGAGGCCCCGCGTGATCTGGCACATCCTCACCTCCCCTGCCTCAACTATGGCCAACTCTCTTTATTTGTTGGCTCTTACCAGTTATAAAACTATTTGAGTTCTTCAAATACTGTTATCTTTTCTCTTTCTCTGGGCCACCCTTTAGAATATCCCCTTTTCCTATAGTCAGCATAACCTTGCCCTACCCCCAAACTAGTTTCAGCCTACCTTCTCCTTATTCCTGTAGTACTTGGTATTGTTGATTACTTGCTTGGTATCAGTCTGCCCTACTGGATTTCCTGCTCTGTAAATAGATGCAGCTTCCTGACACATGGTTGTCAAATAAATGGATGGTCAACTCAAGGATTTTTTAAATAGACTTTATTTTTTAGATCAGTTTTAGGTTAACTACAAAACTGAACAAAAAATACAGAGATTTCCCATATACTCCCTGCCCCCACACATGCATAGCCTCTGCCACTATCTACTTTCCCACTAAAGTGATAGATACACTGTTAAATTGATGAACCTACATTGATATATCAGTATCACCCTAAGTCCATGGTTTATGTTAGGATTCACTCTTGGTGTTGTACATTCTGTGTGCTTGGACCAATGTATAATGACATATATCTACCATTATAATATCATATAGAGCAGTTTGTTATAAAAATCCTCCATATTCTGCCTATTCATCCCTCCCTTCCCTTAACTTCTGGCAACCACTGATATTTTTATTGTCTCCATAGTCTTGCCTTTTCCAGAATGACATATACTTAGAATTATGCAGTATGTAGACTTTTCAGATGGGCTTCTTTCACTTAGTAATGTGCATTTAAGTTTTCACCAATTCTTTTCATGGCTTGATGTTTCATTTCTTTTTAGCACTAAATAATATTCCGTTATCTGGAGAAGCTTAGAATTTGGCCTCTCGGTGAATTTTGTCACAGTTTATTTATCCATTCACCCACTGAAGGACATTTTAATTGCTTCTAAGTTTTGGCAATTATGAATAAAGCTGCTACAAACATCCGTGTATAGGTTTTTAAATAAATTCAGTTTTACACAAGATAAGTAAAGACACTTGAGTAAAAATATTCAAAAATCATCTGGACATTTACAAGTTAGCATTTGTAAGGGAGAGGATACACTTGTAATATGTATATACATATTTATAATAGTCATTTGATTTTTAGTTTCTTTAATGAAATCTTCTACATACTAGATGCTGTATTTGGTGCTGGAAACGCAAAGTTGAGAATTAGAGTTCTTGAATTTAAAGATCTCATAGAACAGTAGGAAAAAACAGAAACAAATAATCCCAATAGGGGCACCTGGGTGGTTCAGTCAGTTAAGCGTCTGCCTTCAAAGCTCAGGTCATGATCCCGGGGTCCTGGGATCGAGCCCCGCATCGGGCTCCCGCTTGGCAGGGAGCCTGCTTCTCCCTCTCCCTCTACCTGCCACTCCCCCTGTTTGTGTTCTCTCTCTCTCTCTCTGTCAAATAAATAAATAAAATCTTAAAAAAAAATAATCCCAATATAATATGGGGAGTACCACAATATAAGTATTTTAGAGTTGTAATCAATTCCATATGGTGGAGGCAGAGAAGAGTTCACAAAACTGATGGCATTTGAATTGAACCTGAAGGAAGGGCAGGAGCCCACAGGCAGATGATTTGAGAATACTTATATATAGACCCAGAGTTTAGAAAAAAATAAGCAGTAGGCTGATGTTGGGGAAATAGTGTGAAATTAAGCTAGAAAGATGGGTTGATCAGATGGGGAAGGGTCTTTTAGGCCCTGCTAATGAATTTGAACTTTTTCTTATATTAGTGATAATCACTGAATAATTCAAAGCACAGTGTGATGTGAATGAAGATTTTAGAAATATAATCCCATTGTCTGGAAGATAGGATAAAAGAGATGAAGATGACATCACAGGAGACTAGGAAAGCTAAAGGGCTAGTTCACATCAAAATGATTCGATCTGTGATTATGGAAGTAGAGGTGAAATAGGAAATTCCATATATATTTAAGAAGTGGAATTTATAGGACAGTTACATTCAATAATATTGCTTATCCTATCCTTAAGTCTCCCTTTAAAAGTACACTAGGATCTTTTTGATTAATGAAAATAATAGTATATGGAGAAGGTATAAATAGAAATGCCACTGATGTTGTATCACAATGAAAACTGTTTGGATTAGTTTTCTATATGCCCTGACCAGAGTCCTTAAAAACACACTGTTTTTATAAATTATTTTCCTTTTGAATATATATTTTATCGGGCTAGCTTTTGAACTTCCGTTTTATAGATTTTAGATGTCAAGATACAGGGAGGCATGAGGCATGAGTTTCACTGAGGAAATTAGAAAATTAAAAGCATTAAAGGGCCATTGAATACATTTTGTAGCACAAAGTCTTAATGATTGACATGTCATATGCACTGAAACCTTGGCATAGATCTAGAGTAAGAGTAAGTAAAATTCTCAGACACTTCTTTGATGATTAATATTGGCATATTCTGTTTGGTATACAAGTATGAACAGCAGAAGAAAGCAGTTAAATCTACGAGCACTAAATTAATTCATTAATTGTCTTTAATTAGCAATTTGGTTTTTCCACGTGAGTAACTTTGTTGGGAAGTTATTGCCTTTTGTAACTGTGAGTTAACAATTAGCTAATAAGATTTTCCAAGAATAAATTGAGATATTGAGATAGCAGATGTCATTATGATTAGAAATTAAGATAACAGCCAGGTGATTTACTGTGGTAGCACCAACAAATTGAAATCAGGAGGAAATCAACTAAGAGGACATTGTGGGTGCTGTCGTTCCCATTGTGGTTGTTATGTATTGCCAGTATCGTTGTGTGCATGTGTATGTGTCTATGTGTCAATATGCTTTTTTTTTCTCATTAAACTTCAGGTATGACAGTGATAGCTGGTGCCCGCCATTACCGGTCCAAACATACTTACACCAGGGTATGGAAGATGAACTGGAAGAAGATGATGATCGTGTCCCAACACCTCCTGTCCGAGGCGTGGCTTCTTCTCCTGCTATTTCCTTTGGACAGCAGTCTACTGCAACTCTTACACCATCCCCACGGGAAGAGATGCAGCCCATGCTGCAAGCTCACCTGGATGAGTTGACAAGAGCCTATCAGTTTGATATAGCCAAGCAAACATGGTAAATATTCTCGTTAGGTCAGGGGACCCAGGCCTTCAGCACAGGGATAGAAAAAAATGTTCTTTTACGATACAGTCACAAGAAGTTCTCATAGAACTATACAGCTGGGATTAGAAGTACTTTTGTGCAACTCATTATTCATCTGGATAAAGATATTGGCTAAGGAAACGTTAAATAATTTGATCAAAGTCACATAACTGGTTAAAGAGTAAACCGGAGCAAGAATTCAGATCTGCTGAATTTCAGGCTAAACTGCTTTTGGCTACACCAGAATCTTTTCTAATTTACAGGTTAGCTTCAATTAGCTTATCCTTGAACTCACTTCCAATGCCATAGTAAAAGACTCCTTTTAGATTCTTCAAAGTGCCTGTGATTAATTCTGTATGTGGTCGTGAATATGTAAATGTAAGCTTCTGCAAATCACGTATGGTCAGTGTCAGTTATTAAAAGATCCTTGGGCTGAATTAAATGAGACAGAAAAAAACCCAGCAATATTAGTAGATGCATTAAAAAGTAAAACCTAGAATAAATTACAAATCCCAAATTCCTTTTTTTTTTAATCAATCCACACCCTTTCCTAAGGTAGAGATGGCAATCTACTTAGGTATCCTGTGCAAGCATGGAAAGAATACAAGTGGGATGAGCTCTCACAATTTTGTACAAGTTTTCTAATGTGCTCTCTTTTCTCCCAAATAATGACATGTAAGTCTGACTCTTGAAATCTCAGTGGCATACCTCTGATTATCTTCTATTGATTTCCATGATGTTATTGAAGTTAAATTTTTATAAAATAGAATTTGCTTTTCTTTTTGATAGTTTTAGATACTAGGATACTTGATAATGAGATGAATCTCATTCTCAGTGTTAATGAACTCTTTCTTTTAAGAATACAGCAAAATATACAAAGAAATAGTAAAACCAGGCCGATCATATAAAGCTTATTATGAACATAGGATCTTTTCTTAGAACCAGAGGTTTCTGAACATTTTTTTTCTCAATCATCTGATGTTTTCTCAAAGGCCAAAGACAATCTACTGTTAAAACAGTATTCTTTTGTATCAGGCTGCTTCATAAACTACCACTATTTAAGTTGAAGCCCACTGCTTTAAGAGCCAAAGGATTTCCTTCAGGTTAACTAATGCAACCAGGTGCTTTAGTCATTTAAGGCACAGATTCTAGCTCAGGTGTTCTCAAATTTGCCTGCATTTTGGAATCACCAGGATAACTTTAATATATAGTGATATCTAAGCACCACCCCTGATATTCCAGATCGCTACTTACCAGCTGTTTGACAGTGAGCAACTTAGCTTAACCTTTCTGTGTTTCCACCCCCATTTGTAAAATGATGATGCTCATACCAATTAGCTCCTATACGACGTGAGAGCACAGTCTCCAAGACCACCCTCGGTTCCAAGAATTCACTAGAAGGAGCCGTAGAACTCACTGAATATCAGGACACTGAAAGTTATGGTTTATTATATTGAAAAGATATAGATTAAAATCTGCCAAGAGAAAAGATGAAAAGGACAGAGTCCAGGAAAGTTCCAAAGCTAGAACTTCCAGTTGTCTTCTCCCAGTGGATTTGTGGAAAGCATTACTTTCCCAGCGACAACGTATGACAATATGCATGGAGTATTGCCAACCAGGGAAGCTCATATGAACCTTGAGTTTCATGGTCTTTCTTCAGCTTTGTCACATAGACATGGTTGGCTATCTGCATGACTGACCTCAATCTCTAGCCCCTCCAGAAGGCTAACTGATACCATGTGACTGAAAGCCCCTACCATAAATCACATTGTTAGACTTTCTGGAGAAGCCTAAGGTCTCCAGGTGAACAAAGACACTTCTATCAGATAGGACGTTCTAAAACTTAGAGAGAAATTACCTCCCTGGAGCACAAGGCAAAAGCCTAAGTTCTCTTTGGGCAAGGTCAAATTCTTTATTACTCATCACAGTTTTTGTGAGAATTAAGTGAGTTCTGTCTGGCTCAGTTAATAGAGCATGCAACTCTTGATATCAGGGTTGTAAGTTCCAGCCCCACACTGGGTGTAGAGATTATTTAAAAATAAAATCTTAAAAAAAAAAAAAGAGTTAAATGAGCTTGCTCTTATACAGGACCTAGTCCAGTATATAGCTGTATTATAGCTGTTATTATTCAGAAGGGCTCGGGTTTTCACCTGAATTGTTCATCGCTGTCTTTCCACTCTTAGAAGGGCACTACCCTTCGTGAGTGTTGCATAGAAATTTGCTAAATGGGTGAACAAACTAGTTCTCCACCTGCTCCAGGTACCCATGGGGCAAACCCTGTTTCTTTCGCTGAGCATGTTTCTGTTCAGTCCAACAATCCTCCAGGGTGTCATTAGCGACGCCCTTTGTAAAAGTTATGAGCCTGTCTGTGCTCGCACAGAATCTCAACCTTCAGGAACGGAATGCCCTCCTCATCTGAGCTGCACATCAACATCACAGGAGGAGCATTTTAAAAATGCTAATTTCCAGGCTCCGCCTCCAGGGAGTCTGTTCATATTGACCCATGCAGTGCATAGCATAGTGCTCATCACTACAAGAGATTTAGAGATGTTTTGCATCCTCTTCCTATTTCAGTTTATCTCCTACTCCTGCTGAACTCAAGGATTACATTTTATGCCTTAACGTATATTTGTTCCATTCAAGAGGAGTCAGCAATGATGTAGGACTGGAATGTTGGTTTCTTTGGTCCTTTCCAAGACAAAAGTGCACACCATTAAAGGAGAATGAATCATGTATATAAATATCACCTTATATTCTCTTGCTCATGACTGGACTCAGTCCATCCTCGATTCATAAACAGAATTTGAGGCAACATTTACAAGATGTCATCATCAACACTCAAGACTTTCTGTACTGGTAGTTTAGAAACTTCCTGATTTTTGCATGAGTGAGGTATGATGACTGTCAGATAAAGACTTGGGGCCTCAGATTCCTGATCTGTTAAATTAAAAATGTGGCTCCCAGAACTAACATCTTAGGGTTTTTGTTTTGTTTTGTTTTGTTTTTTAACATTGAAAGATTTAGAATGTTGTTAACATTGGAGTTGGTTACCAGTTCAAGAATGCAGTTGGGAGAGGAATGTTAAACAAATTCTGGAAGAATGAAATATTTTCTCCAAAAATGCAAGTGTTAAAAATCATCTTGTATCTTTAATTCAAAAACTTAGGGTAAAAATGCATAACATTTGACTTACATATGCCTTAAGTAGCCTATATCTTTTAAATACTTAGTATTGAGACTTTAAAAAAAATTTATTAAGATATGTGGTATATTCACTCCTTAATGACAGTAACAAATAACAAGGACTTTCATATATATCATGGCATTTATAATTTAGAAGAAACTCTTAAGTAGTCACAGAGTGAATCGACTGAACCCCGGTGTCCAGCCATCCATTTTGCTAGCCATGCCATTTGAAACAAGTCACTTAAGTTGGAACTTTAATAGATTCTAAGACAAAGGTGATAATACAAATTCTGGCTACTTCACAAGGTCGAGATCAAAGTTACACACTCATTGCAATGGGTGTGTTTAGCACACCTCATGTTCCAAACACAGAGAGTGCTAAGATGAATCTTTTCTACATTTGAGCTGTTTGAGACTTTGGGGGGTAAAACAGAGGCACAAATAAGTAGCCAGAACATAAAGGAGCCATTCCTACTTTAAACTGGGTTGAAGTTGAAACAACCACTCAGCCTGATTCATGGGGGATGTATTGGAAGAAAACCTTGTAGGGCAGGCAGTGTGCTCCTGGCTGGGAGAAGGGTTACTGGTATTAACACTTCCTGTGACATTTTTTCTTCATAAGGGCCAGCAGGTCACATGGACCACACAGGCTGCGTAGAATTTTGACATTAAACTGTGAACAAAATTATTATATTCTTTTGGGACCAAAAAAATTGCTTTAAGCAGTTATTTGTGGCAAATATTCATATTCTCCTTTGGATGATTTATTTACACAACAATGCTGGGTCTGTATTTTTTCTCCATATATTATCCCATAAATACCAATGGAAGAGTGTAATAGTCTATACTGTTGTTGTTGTTTTGACTAGCCATGTATACACAGCCCATTGTCTCTGCTGAAATGTAAGAAAGCACTGTAATCTCCAAAATTAGTTAATAGAAAGCAAGAAGATAAAATGAGTCGTCATCACATGCTGTTTAATTCTAATTTTGTAGGATGTTAATGAATTCCCTTTTTCCCCCATTTGAATTCTAGGCACATTCAAAGCAATAATCAACCTCCACAGCCCCCGGTTCCACCATTAGGTTACATGTCCGGAGCCTTGATTTCCGATTTGGAAACAGATGTTCCAGATGATGATGCTGATGATGAGGAGGAAGCTTTAGAAATCCCCCGGCCCCTGAGAGCACTAGAGCAGACACCTGGATCCAGTATGGACAATCTAGACAGCTCTGTGACAGGTAACGGGACTGATTTAATAGGAATAGCTGACCTATTTATAACATTAAAATGCATCAAAAATCAAATACTTTCTTATGTAAGATTTATTCCACTCTAGCTATTTCTATAACATTTTAAATATGTTAATATTAAACACAAAATTCAGAAAGGATTTGGAAATACTTTTGCTTTGCTGCAAAAATGATAAGAAAATTCATGAATTTTTAAAAGCTTTAAAGACATGAAAGAAAACTCAATTATATCCAGCTTTCATGAAGAGTTCACTCTACTGGGGAACCAAGTCTATTACATAAAAAACCTTGACTTTTAGAAATGATATATTTTGTATATCAGGAGCAACATACAAAGTGAATGCAATCTTAAAACGCTTCTCGATATTTTCACTCTGTGAAATCATTCACCGATGAAAATAAGCAAGTCTTCAGAATAAGCCTCTCTAAGGTGCACAAGGTATTATTTATGGAGTGGAAAAAATGTGTAGCAAGATAAGCCATACATTTACACATTTCATATCATTGGATTCAATAATTTCTCCTCTCCCAAGAAATATAGTTATTTTTGCTGTTTACTCCTCCAGCGTCCTCTCCTTTGCTCACCATGTGAAAGGTTGCAGTTGCTACTCTCCTAGGATGATCCCAGGACTGCAACCTATTGCCAAGGATTTAAGTTTATCCCATTTTGTTGAAAAAACGTGAATCCTAATGTGTACACAGTGAATATGGAGAAACATAAAAATTGCATCTTTCTATTCCAGTAGGTATCCCTTCTTTGACACACATACACAAATGTCTCCTATAGGACTATAAAGACATAATTACCACAGATGTAGACCTCGCCTTTGCCTGGCATTGGGTCTTCTCAGAAAATCACCCATTTCTGTATTTATCTTGATGATATCGTCTTCATCCTTGGAGGCAATTACAGTCGCATTTAATTCATTTGTACTCCAGCGCTCCCAGCTTACACAGATTTTGCACTACGCATTAGAGTTCAGCCAACACTGATGGAAACTTCTTTATGGCAGTGATGGAGAAGGATAAGGACCTATATGTTTCCTCTGTATGCCTTCCTGAATAACACAGTGTGTGATGCATGAGTCCACTTTTTTTTTTGTTTCGTTTTGTGTCTTATCCAGTAGACATGTCTGCTCGCCAGGCTAATTAAGATTTAAGAACTGCAGATATACGGCTGTGATGTGAAATCCAGATCCAACCGAAGGTGGCAGAGCAAAAGTTTAAATCTTTGAATGCAGAGAGCTAACTTACTAGTACACTATTATGTTAAGCCCCTTCGCCTGAATTTGAAGCATAATCTCCTTCAGGGTAAAATTCTGCATATTTTTGCATATCTCAGTAATGATACTGAACTCTTTTCCATTAGGAATGCAGGAAGAATCGCAATAATAACATAAAAAAGGGCAGCTATAGCCTATGTAGTTCTTTTATTAAATATTATAATGTCAGAGATGATAAATATATCTATAAATCAGGAGACTGCCATTTCGTACTTTTCCATGCTCATCTGTTAGAAACATGTTAGAGTATTTAATATGAATGTGGTTAAAACCAATCTGCCTTTCTCCTTGTAGTGAGTATACTCTTCATTCCAAATGAAGCTTTTATTGCTAAGAAAACAATCTGTTTTCCTCCTTGAATTCACTGCTTAATTACTGCCGTGTATAAAAACCTCAGGGTGTTTAGGTATGTATTATGTGATGAATCTACCCTATGAATAATACATCTTCTCAGTGAAGGAAGTTGTACTCTACGAAAAGTAGCCAAAGAGGAAACTCTTTACTTTCCTCTTCTATTTTTTTTGGCTCTGCAATAACTTTGTGGGGAAGGTATGATCAAAGATTTAATTTGTCTTCTAAGATATAAGTATAATGTAAGTAAATATGAATTAAAATAAGAGTAAATATGTTTTCTCAAAAAAGTGTGTGTGTGTAGGAAGTGTGAGTGACTGTATAGATGTGTGTGTGAGAGAGTATAGGTAGGGTTTGTGGTTATATCTGCATGTGAGTGGATGCAGGGGTGTGTGTGTGTGTATGTGTGTGAGTGTAAATAGGATTGTAAGTGTATTACAGTGTGTGTGCACATGCAGGCATGTACACATACATGGAGATGGCCCTGAGGTGAATATATGTACAAACCTAATGTTACGGAAATCAACATACTGATGTATATTATTCTAACGTGTTTATGTTTTCTTCAGACACTTAAAGCTAGTTTAATGGTGCTAAATGAGGTGGGCAATAAAACAGACACTGTTTCCATTGGCTTTTTATGTTTTTAAGATGGTAAGTGCCCACAGAGAGGATTCTGATCTTACTGTAAATTATTTAGGGTTCTAAATTCATGTGTGGTATGAGGAAATCAGGCATTACTTTCACTTAAATCACCTGGTAGAGATTTTCATTTTCATGAAACTAATAACCATTTTTATTAAATGGAACAAACAGTTCTATTCCAATCCCTGAAACTCTAAAGCCAACTAGAATGATAGCCCAATGATAACACAGAGATGGATTAATAAGCCCGTGTATACAATTATTCAGGACTTTACTTGGTTATATTACATTCCGACCCTTAACCGCATTAAGTAGTATCAGCAGCTAATAAGGTGCAGAACCCATCTTTATAAAGAAATAATTATATTAATTTCCAATATTTCCATAACAACGAAGTAATTTGTGGTAGACACATCTTCAATTTTGAAATAATGGCTTATGAATGGAAAAGCAAGAAGAGAGGGAAGTATCTGTAGTTCCATATCCCATAATCTCATGTCTTAGCCTGGTTGGGCGGCTATAACAAAAGGCAGTAGACTGGGTGGCTCAAACAACAAGCATTTATTTCTCACCATTCTGGAGGCTGGGAAGTCCAAGATCAAGGTGCCTGAGATCTGGTTCCTGGTGAGTTCCTCTTTCTAGCTAGCAGGCAGCCGTCTTTGTGCTGTGTTCTCATATGGCAGAGAGAGACAGCAAGCTCTCTGGTCTCTCTCTCTCTTTTTTAAGATTTTATTTATTTATTTGACAGAGACAGAGTGAGAAAGTCAGAGAGCACAAGCAGGGGCATCAGCAGAGGGAAAGGGAGATGCACGCTGCCCAATGAGCAGAGAGCCCCAAGTGGGGCTCGATTCCAGAACCCTGGGATCATGACCTGAACCACGGGCAGATGCTTAAATGACTGAGCCACCCAGGGCTCTTTTTATAAGGTCACTGATCGCATCGTGATGAACCCACATTCATGGCCTCATCTAAACCTAATTAGCTCCCAAATGCCCCATCTCCTATACATTAGGGATTAGGACTTCAATACATGGATTTTAGGGAGAAATCAACATTTGGTTTCCAAAACTCAGTAATATGGAAAATGTATTTGCAAACCTGCTATATTATATTTATCCCCACAACAAACATTTATCAGATGTCTATTCCTTCCAATCTGTTGACTAGGATTTTAGATATAATAATAATAATGATAGTGATAATAATAATGTTATCAACAACAACAACAACAACAAGAATACTAGCTTGCATATATATAGATAGCCCTTAGTAGATACAAGACACTCTCCTAAGCAGTGGCCTGTTTTTCTGTAGTGGCTCTGTGAGCTAAGAATGTTTCTTACATTTTTAAAGGATTCTAAGAAAACATGAAACAAACAAAAACAAAAAAGAGACAGCAAAGTCTCAAATATAGGGTATCTGGCACTTTAAAGAAAAGTTTGCAGATCCTTGTCCTAAAGTTTTAACATATATTAATTAATATATTTAACATATATTAATGTCACAACCCTATTTTTTTTAAAGATTTTATTTATTTATTCGACAGAGAGAGAGAGTGAGACAGGAAACACAAGCAGGGGGAGTGGGAGAGGGCGAAGCAGGCTTCCCGCTGAGCAGGGAGCCCGATGCGGGGCTCGATCCCAGGACCCTGAGATCATGACCTGAGCCGAAGGCCTAACGCTTAATGACTGAGCCACACAGGCGTCCCTGTCACAACCCTATTTTTATTCTCATTTTATAGATAAGGAAATTGGGCCATAGAGGGGTTCAAAGTATTTTTAAGGTTACCCACCTGATAAGTGGCAGAAGAATTTTCAAAATTTGTTCTAACTCTTAAGATAAATTACCATGATCCTTTCTCTGGATATGCCTAACTTTTTTTTTTTTTTTTTAATCTCTGAATTTAACATATTTAAGAAGAAAATTATTTCCTGGTCTATTACTTAACATATGGATCTCTGTCTCTGTCTCTATCTCTCTGTCTCTCTTCCTTTCTGTGTGTATGCATGTGTGTGTGTGTGTGTGTGTACATATATGAATAAATAAATAAATATATGTATATATATACATACAAATACAAAATATAATTTTATCTCTGGAAACATTAGTCCTTACCCCCTATACATTTAATCAAGATTTAAAATATCTTAATTTTTAGATGTAACTTTTATTATTTATTTTCTTATATTTAGTTCTATATTCAGTTATAGTGACTCATGCTAACAAAAATCAACTGTATCAGCACTTTTTACAGGAAATCTCCTTTATAATTTAATTTATACTATAATTTTAACCTATTTGGTTATAATAAAGTATAAAACTATCTTGATTATAGCACATCACACTCTGTTTGGGGCTAGAAAGTAAACATCCAGAGTTGTTTCAGTCTTCAGGAATATGCTTGCCATATTTCCTCCTTAATGCCAAATCCACCATTTTGAGGTAACAGAACAGGGAAAGGAGTTAATACTTCTTTCTATATCTTCCATGATGGGAGTCCAGGGTAAGAGTTTCCTGAATTTAATGACTCCACCACAGGAAAAAAGAAACAGAAGGCAATGTGAGAGAGGACAAAAGGAAAATGTCCTGTACCTTGCGCCAAGATTCTAACTGCTCCACTGATCACAGAAAGTACAACAGAGAGTGAGTGCCATGAAGTTAAACGAATAAAAGTTTCCTTAACTGCTGGACCCCACATAAATACTACGGCTGAAAGGAAATCGTGGCTTTATATTTTCTGTATTTTATGTCCTTGGAGGTTTTTACTGGAACTCCCCAACCAGATCGTTTTGAAAACAGTAAAACCTGGCAGCCTCACCACCTTCCTCGACCACACAGCTTTTAGAGAATTGGCCACTCGAGAAAGTGTGACCTGATGCCTTACTTTTGTTGCACTCAAGGAAAATATTTTAGAATTAGGGGAATTTCAGAGATAAGGCTACAAATAATTAAATCACTTTCTTAGACTACTTCAACAGCTGTGATGTATTTAAAAAGAAATTAAACATATACTTCAGAATTTAACAGATAAAAGGGGAATATCATATATTCAAATTTTATCTGAGTGGGACAAGTTAACAGGTGCCATATGTCCCAAGGAAGAAATTTTGTAATGACTTATTTTGCTTTCCCTATATATTACACATTCTTTCCCTCTGAGGAATGTAGGTGGAATTGTTGCATATTCAATATGTTTGAGTGAAAGAAGGATTTCTAAAGATTAGACATGTTTTTCTACATTTAAGCAGAGGTCAATATCTGGATTGATTTGTCCAAAGACATTTATAGCTGAAGATTTTATTTAACAGATATTTAGACTGATTGCACTTAATAGGAAGAGTTCCTGGATTAAATATTGGCTGAAAAAATGGGGGACAACCAGTTTTTGTATCTCATAAAAATGGTAATGCAACAATTAGCAGGGTCATATTATAAAGCACAGACTACTCTAGCTTAATGGATCTAAGGATAAGCATTTATCAGCAAGGAAGGATTTAGCATAAAGCGACATGTAAATGAATTGATGACTGATCATAAATTAATTTTAGTGCTGAAGATGTAATAGAGACACAGCAAGATGCCACTTTATCATAGTATTTTACTGCTCAGTAACATTTGAGCAACAACTTAATGTGCTATATGCAGTTCTTTAATAGCTTGAATAAATTTGAGATTTTTTGGCCTTTCAGCAACTTTAAACCTGAGAAATTTCCAAAGATTGAAAATGTAAACACAAATAAATTTGGCTATGTGACATAAATTCATTTTTCATTAAATGTTTAAATATGTATTGATGATGTTTGGGGCTATAACATGTCAAAATGGTATGGATTGCTTATAATTTGTAAAGAATCTCTACCTGAACTCATTCACTTGGTGAATGAGTGTTCATTTTAATGTTTATGTTTGTATTTACATTTATGAAAGAAAACCAGTTATCCCCAAACTTGCTTACTTTTTAATTCATGAATCAATGTGTTTCTTTCCTTCCTATCATTGTCTTCTTTTTTTGTGATGGTTTAGCCAAATGTTCAGATCATTCTTGATGCTTAAATCTAAAAAAAGAGTAAGAACGGTAACCACAGAGAGGTGAAATCAGTGATTGCCAAATAAATGTAATAATTATACAACATGGAAGAAATTTAATATACGTTATATATTTTTTTCTTCATGGTGTATTGCAAATTTTGTTTTAAAATACTCCCCACAAATATACCCATTCCATAGATCATACTTAAATAGAGACAAGGGGCTATCAAAGATAAAGAGTGAGGGACAAAGAGGAAAGAAAATTTATTGCCTTCTTTTTGTTTGTTTCCTTCTTGCCCTCCATTTTGAAGGTGATCTCAACTATACTAACCTGAGGTCACTTGCCCCTCTTTAGCTTGGGTTATGAGGCTTCCTGTTGCTCACCAAGGCCAAACCTGTATGGCATGTGTCTCTTCAACTTTGAAGTCATCTATCTAGTTTCTTAGCTCTTACATAGAGTAGCAAAGAAAACAGAGCTGGTGTTCTTTCTTTATTGACCAAAACCTACTTGAAGCCATGTCTTCCATGCTACTCTCTCTTCCCATGGAAAGGAAAAAGAAAGCACCAAAGAAAATTTCATGAATAACTGAGATTTCTGAGGGCATGACAAGGAGCATTAACAATCAAGATAAACTCAGAGCAAAGGCACCAAAGTAGCTGAAGTGTTTAGGGACTGGCAAACTTGTAGGTTGAAATCTGCATATGAAGGACTCACTACTGCAGGAGATGAACAGGGTGTTTTTGAAAAAGTCAAGCTAACTCTGCTAAGAGATGTCACTGAGTGCCATTTCTTTAGTGACACTGCTGTGGTGTAGGACTTTTCCTACTTTTTCAGGTTCAGAGACTATTTGTCAAAATGATAAATCCTGAAGCTCAAACCACACAGCAAGCCAACTTGAACAGGAAAAAAAAATGAAAGAAAGAAAATCCAGTTATTTCTTGGCTGGTTATAGTGGAGAAAGTAGAATTAAAACAAACAAAAATGGGCTAAGTACATTAAAATAGGTGGTTGAATGTGGATGGACAATGCAGGAAAAAAAAGCAAATCGCCACTTCATATAACATTATCATCTTACTTTAAATAAGATATTGATAAATGTCAATATTCAAGCATATCAAAGCATAGCTAAGATATGTGTATTAATTAATTTTTTAGTTTTCCCTTTCGGGTAATAACTCACTTCTTTTCCTATTGTCCAAGTTATCAACAAGAGTTGACTGACATTATATTCCTTACTTAATACATTTTCTACAAGTTCTTATGAGTATATTTTTTTCTGTAAATAAAATAAGTTCATTGCTAGGAAATGGCACATGAGATAGAATTACATGTAGGATTTATGGCAAATAATGAGAACACTGAAGACATTTAATTCCATATGCTCGATGTTTGTTGAATTTTTCCTGGGCAAAGCCCCCATAGAAGAAATATGAAAATGAGTAAGAGTCCCTAATTTCCAGAGTTCCACTGTCTAGAAGAAGAGCCATTTATATGCAAGGAACTGTAGTTTGTAGAGGCCAGATATGCTACTATATGCATACTATTTGAAAAACACAGGAAGTAGACAAATTGATTCCTCCTAAGACAGGGTTAAAGGTGAGGTGGAACCAAGGTGATAAAAGGGATATGGATTGGGACTTTCAAGTTTGGCGGTGGTCAATAGAGTTAGTGACAATCCAGAGGTGTGTCAAAGGAACCAGAAGTAATGCTATGTATGTAGGTCAGGCAGTGGGAATACACAGGCTGTTAAGAGGGTGGAGGGCTGGAAAGGTAGGCGGGGCCAGATCCTGAAGGATCTCAAAGTCTTAACTTGGAATCTAGATGTGGCATTAGCAAACTGGGTAAGGTTTTGAATGGAGGAACAAAATTACATGATAAATGAGAAAAATAATTCAGCTGACAATGAGGAAGATAGAAGGGACCAGAAGGAAATCAGGAGGCGCCTAAGAATGAAATTGGAGATGGAGAAATAAGAGATGCTTGTTTGGAGAGGGAGTTTCAGAGAGCTGACACGGATTTAGTTGCAGATGCTCTGCAGACTTTTAGAAATACAGAAAATGGTGCATAGAAGAGACCAGGACGGAGCCCTCACGAATTTCAAAAATATCCTCAGTTCTAGGGTTTCATATTCTCCGGTGATCACTGACTGAATCACTTTGATTTTTTTCTTATCTGCTGTAACATTATATTGCAAAGCCCATTGCATCATTTCTCCTTTCGTTTTGGGCTGTTGGTGCTTGACTTGTGATTATTAACTCAGAAATGGTTCTATCAGAGGAGGCTCAGTTGCTGCTGTTATCTGGCCTTCCTTGCAGTGGCCTGTGTCAGGGGAATTTGTTTGGAAAGTAAAAAGTGTATCTCTGTGCTTTTGGCAAATAGAATCAAAACTCTATCTTTCTCTGCTACACTTAACACCCTTTTAACTTCTCAGGTCCTTCTAACCCCTCTGGTTTCTGTTTTCTCTCTCTTGAAAGTGCATGAACCCGTGTGATTGTATCTTGGCACCTGGACTAAAAATACAAATACTGCATCACAGCAACACTCCTAACTATACTGTTGTCTCTTAAACACTGGAGAAAAGGGGTGGGGGGGAGAATCTACGGCACTTGATTTTAATCTCTTTTTTGTGAATATGTAATTGGTTAATGTAGAAAGCATAAATGAGCTTCTTATAAATATTTTTTTGGCTCTCTGTTTAAAAAGTTAGGCTAAGCGACACTTGGCACTTTATTGTGCCATAAATTAATGGTACACAACTTAATAAATATTGTAATATTAATTGTATTAAGTAATAGATTAAGGTTTCCGTGTGCCTTGGTCTAAGAAAAAAATCTAAACTTGTAAATGACTTGCTGAAAAATTAAAAATACAAGTTATTCTCAATATCTTCATATTTTGCAGTTCTTGACACATGAAAGTGCAGTTCTTTTCTTCTATTGCCATATTGCATTTTGCAGAAAAATCCGTATTAATGCCAGTTATATCCTTCATAATGGTTAATTTTCTAAAACAAAGACTCATCGTAAAGAGAAACCTGGAGTTCTTAAAACAATTAAAAAGCAAAGAAAGCATCCTGAGCTTTGAAATTAATAGAAATTTTAAAAGATACATTTTTTCTTTTGTTCTAAGTCTATATGCTCTGACACTATTTATACCTTTTTTGTTTATAGTGTTTGTTGTTATATTTCCTGATTATTTCAATTTGTATTTTAAAATCTTGAAATGATTCTAGCACTTCCAGTGTATACCAGTGTATGTCGAATGGAAATCATCGTTTGAGTCTGCATTAAATTCAAAATATATGTTCACCCTCTTCCTTCATCGGAGTCCTTGATAAGTCTACTTTAAATACACTACGATTTATTTCAATAGAAGTGTTCTTCTCTGAATTGTCGGGCTTAAAATATACATAGCAATTCTCTTTCAGAAAATGATTACGTGATAATTTAAACAATGTCAGACTGGAACCATACGAAACATGTTTTGTTTATGTGTCGCAAACAGGTACAGGTTTTAAAGGAGATTCATTCTTCTGCACTAGGAATGTTTCAACCATGGAGGATGCTTGCATGTGGCTGCAGAAGTCAGGATGAAACCAGATTTGCCTCAAGGAGGAGTGAGGAGTTGAGGCAGCCTACTTGTTCCTTAGTAGAGTGTGTGCAAGGAGATGGGCTGTCCAATATATACCACTCACTAGACAACTACATTTGTTTTTAGGTTCAATGGTAAATGGATGGGGCTCTGCATCTGATGAGGATCGTAACTTTTCTAGTCATAGATCTAGCGTAGGTAGCTCCTCCGATGGCTCCATTTTGGCCAGCGGCAGCTTTGCGCACGCATTGGTGGCAGCAGCAGATAAAGCTGGTTTTAGGCTGCATGGAACCAGCCTTACAAGAACAGGTTGGTAGACCCTGAGTCCACACTCTTTGCATCTTTGCATGAGAGAATCTTGTCCTTTAGACACTGAAATATTTTTCTCCTGTTCTTTCTCCTCAGTAAGTCTGACTGCAGGGCTTTCTGTGATATGCATGACCACCGTTGCGATCCTCAATTACCAGAACTTTCTTCTGATGCTACTTTTGCAGAGCCAAGAATAGGCTCCTACTCACCACCTTCTATCCGTTCTTTCCCTTTCCCTTCGTGGCTCTGCTGATTAAATGGAAAATGCTTCCTTTTTATATTACAACCAAGCTGCAACTGAGATTGTCATTAAATTTTCAATAACTCACATGTTGCAAAATTCTCACACAATCGATCGTGTGCTCAGTGATTAAAATTATTCGACTTTTATCGCCATTACTTTCCTTTGCCCCATTTCTTTCTGCAAATGCATTTTCTGGGAAGGCTTTCTCAGCATGGGGTGAATGGGTCTAAGGCTGTCAGTCTAACAGTTCAAATGGCTGATGGTCTTATTAATTGTTTGGCTGTTAAAATTTTAACCCAATAATTTATTATCTGTTTTAAAGGATGCTAATTAAAGATACACCCACTGCATTTGCAACTTGAATAAAATGATGACTACATGCGTATTGCTCTTGCCATATCTAATTTGGGTTTCTGAGAACAATTGAGTACCAATTATATAACTTTTCATGTATCAGATTCTTTTCCCCAAAAGAAATGTGAGATACATTCTAATAATAGATCAGTAATTTGTGTTTGTTGTTTGACTGAAACAAAATAACTTTGGCATGATCCATGCTATTATATGACTGTACTTCTTAAATGAACTTATAAGAAGGTTCTAATATATGAACTAAATGGAGCTACCTTACAAAACAAACTAATGAAGCCTTTAACGCATTTTTGAAATCTTAATAGTATTAAACTAGTAAACTGAAGAAAAATGATTTTGACCCTTCACTAAACTCTCGGGTGATAAAAAGGAGTCTTGGAAGTTTTCTTTGAATTATACTATCAGTATTTCTTTTGAGTACGCATTAGGAATCTTCAAGCGTATAAAAAAATGTTTCCAAGCATTGCAGAGGTTTATTTTTCATATAGCATCCGAACTAAAATATGTTGTAATAGAGCGGTTATTTGAATTTTCTTGCTTTTTGTGGTATAGCTCTAAGCACAGCAGTAAGAAAGTGCAAGGAAACTAATAAATTAGAAGGCGTAAGTGCATTTCTTACATGTATGCTAATGGCTAATAAAGCATTAAGCAATATCATGTCACATTGACTTAAGAAAATGTAACTACATACAATAATTTTGTGTGAAATGAAAGCATGCACAAGAGAATAAATACATGCACATAAAATAACCCTCCCTTACCATAATAAACATTCTATTAAAATCACAAGATGTTGAACATTTATTAGCTACCCTTTTCACAAAATAAATTTCCCTGCGTATGTACTAAACCTCGAGAAAAGGACATAACACAATTTCATTTTTCAATGAGAATTTGGAGTCTGCTCAGATACAATAATAGTCATCAGAAAATACCTATTGCACTTTGGATATGCAAGGTGAATTTAACCTGCTATCTATCCTATACTATACACTAATGTTATTGAGTTTCTGTAAAAGAGGTAAAATTCATCGTGCATTTGTATGGGTTGGTAAGGTCAGTTTAATATATGTCTCTGAGCAGATCTTTCATGTAGATTTGTCAAATGCAATTACTTCAGGACCTTTTTCTGTGCTCAAAGTGAGTTTGTAAGATTCCATGGATAAAATTTGGTTAAGCAAATAAGAAGTACATAATTCAGTTCAGAAGTAACTTCTTTAATTTTAAGAAGTAAAAGCAGCGTGAATTTGCATATATCCATGAAAATATCACTAAGATCGTCAAGGTTAAATAAAAATATAATCAAGTAATATCAAGTTTTGGGTTGGTGGATTTGTTTTATATCCATTTGCTTGAATTTTTTCAGTGGGCAGTGTGTTGGTTACTAAAAATTGGGTAAAATAAATGCAACAAGGCATATTTTTTTTATGGAGATGCACCAGTACTTGATATCTTCAAATGGCATCTCTAGGCAAGCTTACAGGTTAGGCTAAGTAGAGTAGAAATACAAAACAGGCAGAATCACTGCCTTATGACCTTCTCTATACCCCATTCCCTTTGTTTTCTTTTTAGGCAAAGCTTTTACCTCCTCTCAAAGACCTCGGCCAACCAGCCCATTTTCTACTGACAGTAATACCAGTGCAGCCCTGAGTCAAAGTCAGAGGCCTCGGCCCACTAAAAAACACAAGGGAGGGCGAATGGACCAACAACCAGCATTGCCTCATCGAAGGGAAGGAATGACAGATGGTAGGTTTGTTTCCTTCTCTCTTGTCTCCTCACTGAAGAGATGCGCTCTGTGCAAATCATTAACTTAGATTAAAGTAGCTATGGTAGATTAGGCATTGCCTCATTATATAACAAGGCAGAAAACCTAACAATATGGTCTTGTTCAAATAAAACACCCTCTTTTCTAACAATCTGGAATTATCTCTGTATTACCAAGCCCCAAGAAATGTGTGCCATACCACTTTTCAATGTTGATCTTGCTGCCATTCTGGCATTTTCCATTAATGCTTTTTAATGAACATTCCTCTTTGAGGTTAGGAAAGAAAACGTAGGTAGCACATGCACTTCCCGTGCATTTCTGTTTTAAACTTGGGACATTTCTGACATCAGATTAAGAGAACTTAGATGGTATTTCACTTTTGAAAAAACCATGAAGTGCTTTGTAATTTAACAATTTTTTTAGTTTTATAAATTTCAGGGCTAAAAGCATACTACAGATCATCTGGTCGATGGGTCAGCAAACTTTTCTGTAAAAGTCCAGATAGTAAATATTTTTGGCTTTACCTGGCCATACAGTCTCTGTCACAAATACTCAACACTGCCATTGTAGTTCAAGTGTATTATCGAAAAAAAAAAAAAAATGAATTGAGTGTGAATGATTTCCAAAACCTTATTGATAAACAGGCAGTGGCTGAATTTGGCCCATGGACCATAGTTTGCTGATCTATTTCAATTCTTTTATCTATGTATAGCATTCAGTCTTTGAGTATTTGCTGGTTTCAGGAAGTACAATATTCCTGGAGATGTCCTTGTTCACTAAAGATTAGTTCATCTCTATAAAGTGGGATCTATTTCCCACATGTTCAACTTAATTCTCAGACATTTAAAAATAGGAATACAAATATTTATCCTGAGGTTTTCTTCTAAGGAATATTTAAGATGATTGATGTCAATAGCCTAGTATAATGCCCGACCCAAAGGTAAATTTCTTCCCCCTTCTCAGCGCTATCCCCTACAGGCACACAAACTTTATCCTGAGGTGGTTCTACTAAACACCAAAAGGATGAACTTAGCCAAGCCGCACATTAGAACCATCTAGGGAGCTCTTAAATTATACCCTGGGGATTGTGATTTAATTGTTCTGGGTGAAAACCAATTATGGGTATTTTTAAAGCTCCATGAATGAATCTAATGTGCAGTCAGCATTGAGAAGCTATGACGGAGTCCATAGCATTCATTTCAGTCTCTTAGACTTACCATTATAGGACAGAATGAGGCTTAGTTGGGAAAGTACTTACTCTTTATTGGTTTGGGGGGAAGGGTCTGTATCTGGCTGCCATCTTTGTGCTTTCGTTTGTCATTTTGTAATTCAGGGCCAACTTTAAAAGTCAACCATAACTTGTTCTAAAAGCTTTCAGGTTTACTTATCTTTCCTGTTACCTTGTTTTCATTGGGAAGTGTTTCTGTGGAATTTGAGGGTGAGGGTGCACTCAAGATTTTGATTCCTTTATAAACGAATATCCTGTGGTGAACAAAAATTCTCACCACTGCCTTTCTGCCTCAGATGATCTGAAGATTAGTTGAGCACTTAAAAAAGTCAGTAGTGTTGATGTTATTCCCTCTAGATAAAAAGGACCACCCCCATTGATATGGTAGTCATAAAACTCAGAATTAACAATTTTTTATAGTTTTCCTGCTATCAATGTTGTGGAAAGAGAAAAAAATTTTTTTTTCTGAAATGTTTGAAGATTATTTCCAGAATATGTGGAAGATAAAAAATATAAACCAACAAAATGGAGAGCACTCCTTTTCTTCCTAAAATACTTTTCTTGCAAGGTTTTTCAGAAAGTCTGGTTAAAGCAAGCTGCCTCCTACTTTAAAGCATGATCAATTTATTACTTATCTTTCTAAACAAGAAACAGGTCCCTAACTCTTAAAGTTGCCAGCATTTCAAAAGGGGGTTATGGATTATGTGTTGTTTGTAGATATACTTTGGAAGTAGTGATACTGCAAGGGAAATTTTGGCTCCCTTGTCTTCCCAAGTTTATGATTCAACTATGTTCTAGTTATGACAGGAGGACATTTATTATGGATGGCACTCTATAGATTATCTTTAAGGATGTTGTTATTTTATAGTAAATGTATGTGCCATAGATTGATATGGTATGAATCCATGCATCAGTATTAATTTTATAATATTTGTATGTAAAATCAAACTGTTCTTTTAGGGAAGGCTGCTGTTTAGTAGCACTTAGTGTATAGACATTTTTATACTAAAACTTTTGCTTTATACATTTTAGAATTATATTTGGTGAGTAAATTAATCAGGCTAATTACTGGCAGCTGCTATACCAAACAGTCGCTTAGTACAGCAAGTTTGTTTCTCATGGACACAGTAATTTATAAAGGTCAGGTTGCTCTCCTCTAAGTAGTAACGTGAGGATGTATGCTTCTCCAATATTGGGATACCATTATTTTTTTTTTCCTGTGTTTTATTTATTT